>NC_057801.1:313868502-313976482 GCF_018294505.1 Triticum aestivum
CCCCGGTCGCTCGCGGGAGGGGAGGGGAGGGGAGGGGAGGACTCGGACTATTGTATGCTATCAAATATGGCTAGGACCATACATAATTACCAACATAAAAAATCTTTGAGTGGTCACTCTCATGATATGTGTTGCACAACACATAACTGATTTTAATCTCATTGCTTGAGGTAAAAAAATTGATGGTATATATGAAATATCAAGACTACATAGCTGATTTATCTGGACAGCAGTATGTACGGAAGTTGACATATATAAAACATTCAGAATGAGAATAATAGCTATTGATCTCAAAACTTAATCGGAAAACACAAACACTGGTAATACTAGCTAGTACCTTTGAAATGTAGAGAGGGGTATTCAAGATGGGATGGGACTCATCACCAAATTGATCTATAAATGCATCATGGATGACCAACCTCGCTCTTTTTGTTTAACTAGATGATACCCCGCGCGTTGCCGCGGGAGATGTTTAGCTGGATGATCAAATACATGTATCAAGGAGACATAATGCGATCAATCATATGATATATAGTTGGATGGTCAAATATATTATCCCAGAAATGTACTGAAAGATTTGTTGTTAACATCATTTTTATGTGTAAAGAATGAACAATGAAAATGCAAATTTAAGCATAGTAATGCACTGTCGCGATTCCTTTGTTTATATTTGGAATTCACCAAAATAAATAATTAGACCTGGACATTTTCAAACACCGTGTGTGTGTGGGGGGGGGGGGAGACCATTTCACTGTACACATGGCAGGTTGTTTGCTATAGGACAATTTGATCTTACAACATTTTATATAGATACAAGGATGTGAGTTCTCTTCTCTAGTATGCAATTTCAGATCAACAAAATAAAGGGAGCAAGACCATGACCATCAAAGTAGACAAAACGGTATTGTATAATTTACATAGTTGTCATGACGGTAAAACTTGTCTTTCCACTGCACTACATGAAACAAAAAAAAAACAAATTTTAGTTACATGTTTGCAGAAAAACAAAATGAAATTTTCTAGTCTCTACCTTTGTAGGTGCTTCAGAAAAAAAATACATAACTGGAAGCTAGATGCTCTATCTCAAGTATGAACTGGAAATTCCGGCAAGAGAAAAAAGACAGCCGAGATGACCCGTATGAGAAGCTTATTAGCAGCTTGAACGGAAGCAGGTCGGAACCTTTTTCAGTTTTTGGCGAAAAAAATTAACTTTGAAAAGCTTTTATATACTCCCCACGAAAAAGGTCACACAGATATAGATGCACCCAAATAGAGGAGAGTGCTGGTAACCATGTGTTGGTCTGATGGTTGCCTTTCAATGTTGTCTGTCAGTGAGAGAACCGCCATAACTTTTTGATGGAAACACCAATACACCATGTAGCAGAGGTGGCAGCAGCGGCAAGGCCAAAAGGCTATAGCGTGGTTACCGCAAGAGCTCTGTGGAGCATGTGGGAGCATCCCATTGTTACATCTTAGCCTCAAAAGGAGCCTTCTCAGGGCACTTGCCCTCTAGACCGTCGGATTGGGCAACCATGCACGTCGGATCTTCAGATGAAACGATCTGAGCGGTTGGATCAACTCTGATGTGATAAGCAATGAATAGTGCATGTTTTTTCACTCATCCTACTTTCCTGTCTCTCAATGACCGGCGGGGCCAGGCGGAGTGGGCCGCTTCTGTCAGCGACTGCAGAGGCGGGTGTGGCCGGTGCTCCTGTAGATAGGGGCGGAGCTCGTGCCACCGCCTGTAGTTTAGAACTCCCACCGAGGGCACGACTGGAATTTCGCATTGTACACACCATCTGGCTTAACCCTATTCGCTGCTCCATCCCGAATCCGGTGAGATGCTAGGGTTGTCTCTTTCCTCTCATTTCTCTCTCTCCTGGCATTTATCTCCCTCTGTCGTCGCCGCCTCTTCCTGTCCCGTGCCTCTCTCTGTCGCTTGCGCGCCGCCGCCTGTTCCTGTCTCGCGCCTCTCTCTACTGCTTGCGTCACCGCTTCCCCGCCAAGCTTCATGTCCTCGCGGGGGAGAAGAAGCTGGTGCCGCTCTATCGCGCCGTTGACGGGAGAAGGCCCGGCCGAAACCCATGTTCGATTGCTTCCCATGCTCGACATAGTTGTTGCCGTTTTGCTGACTTCGCCAAAATCTCGACGTTTGACTTCACCGGAATTCTGCCCGCCTGTTCTCCACCCATGGTACATGGTTGTGCCTTCTGGTAGATTGATGAATATAGAACTATCTGCTATTTTCTTATAATTTTGCCATCAAAAGATGTCTATTTGTTTGGTTTATAGCTGTATTTTGGGGGGATCTGTTTTGGTTGTGCCCATCGACCATGATAGCCAATTGGTTTCCTGTAAACTCAAGCTTCCTTTTTTTCATGATTATCAAAATACCTCCATCATGAATATCAAATACTATTTGTGATATTTTGTATTATCCTTCAGTTGCTTGTTGTGAGCTAAAGAATTGGCAAGCATTCATATGTAGCAGTCAGTCCTGTATGTTGAGTACATGACATGTTTATGGGCATGAATCAATTGGTTGTACCAGCAGTTAGCAAGTCTTGTGCAAAGTTTTCAGACAAACTATTATTATTATTGATTACTAGAACACCTTCTCTATCATTGCTCTTTCCTTTTGTATTATCTGATTACTGGATCAATAAATCAGCCTTGTCTGTTGGCACAGGCTCAAGCAAGCCTCTGTATTCTGCCTTTATTAGGAGTTGATGCCGCTCAAGCGACTAATTTGGTTTCCTGTGAACTCAAGTTTCCTATTTTTCATGATTATCAAAAACTTGACTGGATCAATTTGTTTCTCTGGAATTGTTCCTTGTGTATGCGCAGATGTAGATGCTATCAATAACTACTAATATTAGCGAATGTGATATTGCACTTTTAGGAACAATTGATCTTAGCTTCTTCCAAGTTGGATTTAAATAAGAAGTAGGTGTCCTGATTCTCTAATGATCACAGAAAAAATATTTCTTTGGAATGCACCATAATGCTGTTTTGGTTTGTTTATATTCAACAACAGCGGACTCTTGTATAAGATCAAGAGTTGAACTAGACTATACTGCTATTTTGGTTTATGCGTGTGTCCATGCCCAGGTTAGACCGACGTCGATTGCAGCCGGACGAACGACGTCGGTAACAAGCAGTTCCTTGTCTTTGCCTCTGACGAAAAGGATCATCTGGTGATGAACACCTCCTCCTTCTCTTCTTTGTATGTGTTGTTCACATCGATCACTGTTTATCTACTATTATTGCAACTGAAGCTAGCTCTGTATAAAAGGGCCTTGGGTTGTTTAAAGTTCCACTGAAAAGAATGTTTATTAGATCTTAGCTACAATATGGTGTGCCATACTAAAGTCTACCTGCAAAATACATGGCCTAATTGAGTTCCTGGTTGCGCATTATGCGATCTTGATACGGTTTTTCCGATGCAGAATTACGCATTCCCGATTCAGCTTTATTTCATATGGATCACATATGCAAGAGGCTTCATATTTTCCCCTATTTATCCGGCAGAGATACAATTTGATATGTCAATCTGTTCATTTGCAGGGGGCTGGTTCCCAAGGGACAGGATTGCAGTCCTCCAGAGATGCTAGGAAGAAGAAGATGGGTAAGCTCCTCTTGCTCTTGTACCCCTCTACTGTGAGAATCTATATATGCCACATGCCTAGCTTGATTTAGTTTCCAGCAATAGATATTTATGCAGATTGTTTATGTGTTATGCATCTGTGGATTACGATATGAAGTCGATGCTTGTGTTTTATAGGCGTGATTCCTTGCTCTAATTATTTGGGGTTTATCCTTCCTTTAGAGTTCTAAGTTAATGCCTATTTTGCCAATGCAGAATTCTGCAATCTTGGTTCAGTTTTACCGATGCAGAATTATGGTTGTGTTAGATCAAAATTTACATTGATTGCATCACACTGTAATCTCTTTTGGTTAGACTGGCATGTAGAACAAACTATATGTTGGCCATCAGCATGTTTTAGCCTCTTAGGCATATATTAGATAAGTCTATTTAAGAAATGATTGATTGTCAGGACCCCGACTCGATGTCACATCGATCTAGTCGGTAACACCTCATATCACTTTGCGGCCTCACGCACGGTATCCCCACGGGTGTCGCCTTACCTTTGCCCGGGACCGTTTGCGCCTTTTGGCTCACGTATATGATAGTGTCGCTAGCATCCATATGATAAGGAGCCCGGGCTGACATGACTAGTCGTAAACCCAAAGTGGCACAGACTTACAGGGACAGGCATCCATGACCCAGCTTCGAACGTGTCGGTCATCAGCAAGTGGGTCCGGGCTGTAGCACTAGGCCAGCAGGACTCCGGTAAACCGGGCTGTAGCGGGCTAACAGGACTCCGATACTCAATGCGTGACATTTCCCCGAAGAGACAGACACCGGAACGAAGAAGGACACATGCCGGCCAGCCTAAGTGTTCCAGAGCAGTAGCAAGCTATCATGGCTCAGCGGTAACACTAGGAGACATTTCCCGGTAAGAGAGGCTACTAAAGATAAACAACTAGATAGTCAGATCCCACACATACCAAGCATTTCAATCATACACACAATATGCTCGATATGTGCAAATACAACAAGGCATCACAACATGACTCTACGACACAAGTACTTTATTTAAGGCTCAGAGAACCATACATAACATACACAAGGTACGGGTCTCACGACCCAGCATTCAAGTCATACAGTCATACAAACCAGCAGCGGAAGTAACTTGTCTGAGTACAGACAACTAGAAAGATAAAAGAGGCTTGGAAAGCCTAGCTATACTACGTGGTCCTTCACAAGCTCAGGATCACCACCTGGGCCTTTAGCCTACTCATTGATGTCAACGTCTACGTAGAACCCATCAGAAGGGGTTGCAGCGTCTTCTGTAAAAATGTAAATTATAGCATCATGAGTACAAAGGTACTCAGCAAGACTTACATCAGATCCTATATACATGCACATTATCAAGAAGGGTTGGTGGAGTTGTTGCAGCAAGCCAGCTTTGACTCTTGGCTAGGCTAACCTACGAGGCTCCAATTTGAAACTTTTGCGTACACGAGTCCACTACTCACCAATTCAATACACTACCGAGGATCCACCTCCGTCTTCCTACGGAAGAGCCATCCTCGGCACTCACACTTATCTTGAGGCTTTTAGTAATTTCCATTTACTTGTCTATGAACTGTATAGGCAACCAAATAGTCCTTTACCGCGGACGCGGCTATTCGAATAGATCATGATAACCCTGCAGGGGTGTACTTCTTCATACACGCTCTCACCACTTACCGTCGTTTACACGACATGTACTCGGCAACCTTCAAGCGGAAGCCCAACGTGGGTGTCGGCCACGACCTACCTAATCACCTAAGCCTCCAGTCCAGGTTTATCGCCTATCCAGGTTCCATCCGCAGGGAGTCCGGCCGAGGTTTCCCATACGGCCCCGAACGATGTGAACAGGGTTCCCGAGATACCTAACGGGTATTCGGTACACCCGGCCACGTACCTACCGCATCACAGCCCACCCCTACGGTCAGCGCTGTCCACGGCCTCCAGTAGGCTACAAACACCAGAAACTACTTGCAACTCCTGGACGGAGAACTAGGGTGAATAAGAAGCCGAGAGGGTCCATTGGTTTCGGGCCCAATGCATGGTAGTAGCTGATTCTTAAATCACACATACAGATCTTAGTGCTTAAGGTCGGCTTCAATGAAACAACCCACCATGTACTCCTACATGGCCTCTCATCGATACCTTTACCAAATCGTCTTCACCACACCACTCTCATTACCGACATAATCATTTCACTCTAGCCCATCACCCAGATGAACCAGACCTGACACGACTCTAAGCATAGCAGGCATAGCAAGGTAGGAACAACACATACATATGGCTCAATCAACTCCTACACATGTTAGTGGGTTTTCATCTAGTTACTGTGGCAATGACAGGTCATGCAGAGGAAGTGGGTTCAACTACCGTAGCACACAATAGTTTGAAACGCGTTGTCTTAATGCAGTAAATGAGAGCAGGAGCGAGAACATGGGATTGTATCGATATGATCAAATGGTTGGTTGCTTGCCTGATGGTTCGATGCACTGATACGGTTCTTCGTTAGGGTAATCACGGTACTCCTCGGGGGCAGATCCTGCCGCAAGAACACCGATATACAACCATCACCAAACAATGTGCAACAATATGATGCATGCATGAAACATAGCAATATGAGTGTGTTGGGCTAATGCAACTAAGACCAGAAGGGTTTGAACCAATTTGAATCAAAGATTCAAATTTCAAACTCAAACATGGCCCTTTAAAGTGTTTTTCCTTGTTCTGCATTAAACATCAAGTTAACTTGTTTAGTCATGCATGAAAATAGTACAGATGGATAGATTGGATTTTTCTGATCATTTTTCATATATAATTTGTCTGATTTGGAGTTACAGAATAAAAGTTATGAATTTTTGAAGTTTAAATTATATTCTGGAATTTCCTATATTAGAATATTTCCAGAAAATCAATTATTGCGTCAGCCTGACGTCAGTGTGACGTCAGCAGGTCAACGGAACACGTCCGGGTCAAACCTGACAGTGGGTCCCGCATGTCAGGGTGATTATTTTAATTAAAGTTTAATTAAAACTAAACCTGTTTAATTAACAGGGCTGGGCCCCACCTGTCATTGACTCAGGGGAGTCAACCAGGGCCCACTCGTGGTCAAACCCGGGTCGGCTGCACCGGCGTTTAGCCGCCGGCGAGCCCGACGCGGCGGCGGAAGTGATTTTTGCCGTTCCGGCAACCAAACGAGCCGCGGAGGGCACCGGAGCGGAGCTGAGGTCGAGCCGCAGCTCTTGGTGGAGTCCGTTGGGGTCGGGGTGGCCGGAGTTGGCGCCGGCGACGACTTTGGCGGCCACCGGAGTTCGGCCAAAGTCGAACTTGTCGCTAGGGGGATCGGTGAGGTGCGGGGAGTGCACGGTTGGGCCTAACGCAGCGTGGTGAGTGCGTTGGACACCGCGGGTTGACCGGAGGATGGCCAGAAGCACGTCGGCGACGAGATCCGCGGCGGTGCGTGCGTGTGATCTTCGTGCGGTGGCTACACGGCTCGGGAATGAGAGAGAGAGAGGGTCGGAGGGGTAGCTAGGCTCACAGCGCTCCCGTAGAGGCCACCGGCGGGGTCGGGGACGAGCTGAGGCGGCGACGGCGTTGAAGGGGATCTCCGGTGACAGCAAGCTCGGGCGAGGTCGGTGCGGTGGTCTCGGGCCGCTCGAGCACACGGGGCTCGGCTAGCTCGATGAAATGGACGGCGGCGAAGCTCCTGGACACGGCGGCACGGCGTGGGGTTGACGGAGGGCGTGGCTACGGCGAGGGGGTGGCGGCGATGGCGTCGGCCATGGCGTGGGAGAGTGAGGGAGAGGAGCTGGAGAGGAGAGGGGGTGTCTGGGGGGTTCGGGGGAGAGAGGGAGGCCGATTCACGGCGTTAGCCGGGCGAGGGAGGTGGCGAGGCGGCGAGCAGGTGCGTGGCACCCATGCGGTGCTCGCCGTCGAGCACCTGCCTGCCTGCCTGGCCGGCAAGCAGCTCGCTGGCGCGGTGCTGGGCTGGGCCGGCAGGTGGGCCGGGTGCTGGGCGACAGGTAAGCCTTTTCCATTTCTTCTGTTTTCTGTTCTGTTTTTTTTAATACTTCTGCAACTTTGTTGAATTAAATAAAATACTTAGGCAACTCCAAAAATCACCAAACTACTCGTGGTCCATAGTTGGATTATTTCCAACATGAAACATTTTAGTTTGGAGTTATTTGAGCATTTAAATATTTTATATAATTTTAAATGCCCAAATTCAAATACTTATGATTTAAATCAAAAACCCTAGGATGGCCTAGGAAAATGTGCACCACTTTTGTCAGAGGTTCTGAACCAAGACAAAAATGATGGGCATTTTAGAAGGGCATTTCAGGTTCATTGAAAAAGTTTTTAGTAAACCCTAACTGGTTTCAGAGGGGACTGGGGGTTCTGTCATCCCCATTTCAGGTTTCTGATGAAAGAGTAAACATGATGCAACACTCTAATGCATGGCTAACTAGGATGTGACAACTCACCCCCACTCAAAAGAATCTCGTCCCGAGATTTGGGTTCCTCCGGAAAGAAGGCGGGATACTCAAGTCGAAGACGATCCTCCCTTTCCCAAGTTGCTTCATCCTCAGAATGGTGCGACCATTGAACTTTGAGAAACTTGTTATTATGACGTCGAGTGGTACGCTTGGCCTGATCGAGGATACGAATGGGGTACTCTCGATATGTAAGATTATCTTGGAGATCACGCGTTTCGTGGTCCACTCCACGGATAGGATCCGAGAAGCAACGCCTGAGTTGAGAAACGTGGAAGACATCGTGGACTCTGGAGAGGTGCGGAGGTAGTTCCAACTGGTAGGCAACTTCTCCTCGTTTGGCGAGAATGCGAAAAGGTCCAATGTAACGAGGAGCCAATTTGCCTTTGATACCGAAACGATGGGTTCCCTTCAGAGGGGTAACCCGAAGGTAAGCCTTCTCGTCAACCTCGAAAGTCATAGCCTTATGTTTTCGGTCATATTGACTCTTTTGACGGGATTGGGCTGTTTTCAACTTTTCACGAACGATGCGAACTTGCTCTTCTGCTTCTTGAATCATATCCGGGCCAAAGAATTGTCTTTCCCCGGTCTTTGACCAGTTAAGGGGTGTTCGACACCGTCGTCCATAGAGAACTTCAAAAGGGGCTTTACCCAAGCTAGATTGATAGCTGTTGTTGTAAGCGAATTCGGCAAATGGAAGGCACTTCTCCCAATCCATTCCGAATGAGATAACAGAGGCTCGAAGCATGTCTTCTAGAATCTGGTTGACGCGTTCCACTTGACCACTCGACTGAGGGTGGAAAGCGGTGCTAAAGTAGAGACGGGTTCCCATAGCATTTTGGAAACTTTCCCAAAATCGAGAGGTGAAAAGACTTCCTCGATCCGAATTAATTTCCAAAGGAACACCATGGAGAGACACTATCCGGGAGATGTATAAGTCTGCCAATTGACTAGCGGTTATACTCTCACGAACAGGTAGGAAATGGGCTACTTTGGAAAGACGATCGACAACGACGAAGATAGCATTATTCCCTCTCTTGGTCCTGGGAAGACCGGTAATGAAATCCATACCAATTTTATCCCATTTCCATTCAGGAATAGCTAAGGGTTGAAGGGTGCCAGCAGGCCGTTGATGCTCTGCTTTTATACGACGACAAACGTCGCAATTAGCAATATACTGAGCAATTTCTCTCTTCATCCTAGTCCACCAGAACCTCTGGCGTAGGTCCTGATACATCTTAGTACTACCGGGATGAATGGTGAGAGGAGATTCATGAGCCTCCTTAAGGATCAATCGCCTCAGGTTTCGCACCTTGGGAACCACTAATCGATTCCCGAAGTATACGACCCCTTGATCAGTAATGGAGAAACAATTCGCAATTCCTTTCTTGATGTTTCTCTTGATGCGGGAAATTCCCGGATCTACCTTCTGTGCTTTGATGATCTGATCCGTAAGGGTAGGTTTTGCCACCAAGGTGGAAAGAAAACCTTGAGGAACAATGTGAAGGTTAAGCTTCCGAAATTCCTCATGGAGAAGCGGTTGACTTTGTTGTAGCATTAGGTTGTTACAGTAAGATTTACGACTTAGCGCATCAGCCATGACGTTGGCTTTCCCTGGGGTGTAAGTTATTCCTAAGTCGAAATCTGTGATCAACTCAACCCAACGTCTTTGCCTGAGATTCAAATCCGGTTGGGTAAAAATGTACTTCAGACTTTGGTGATCAGTGAATATTTCGCAACGGTTACCGAGGAGGTAATGTCGCCAGGTCTTAAGTGCATAGACTACGACTGCAAGCTCTAGATCATGAGTAGGATAATTCTCCTCATGTGGGTGCAATTGCCGTGAAGCGTAGGCAATTACGTGTCGATCTTGCATGAGAATGCAACCTAGTCCTTGTCGCGAGGCGTCGTAGTAGATAACAAAGTCCTTGGAGAAGTCTGGCGGTACCAGTACGGGAGCAGAAGTCAGGCGTCTTTTCAGTTCCTGAAAGCTGTGCTCACATTGTGGAGTCCATTCGAACTTCTTATATTTCTTGAGGAGTTCGATTAGAGGTTTGGCAACTTTGGAGAAGTTCTCGACAAAGCGACGACAATAGCTCGCTAAGCCCAGAAAGCTCCGAACTTGCTTGACCGATTCAGGTGGAGTCCAATTAAGGACGGCTTGAACTCGCTCAGGGTTAACAGCAATACCTTTACCAGATATTACATGACCCAGATAGGTCACTTCTGACAACCAGAATTCACATTTGGAAAACTTGGCATAAAGGCGGTGCTCTCGAAGTTTCTTCAACACTAGCCTTAGATGTTCGGCATGTTCTTCCTCGTTCTTGGAGTAGATGAGTATATTATCGAGATAAACTACGACGAATTTATCCAAATACTCCATGAAGATTGAGTTCATTAACCGAGAAAAGGTGGCTGGAGCGTTGGTTAAACCGAAGGACATGACGGTGTACTCGTATTGGCCATAACGAGTAACAAAGGCCGTTTTAGGGATGTCCCTGTTTCTGATTTTGATTTGATGGTAGCCCAACCTCAAATCCATCTTGGAGAAGACTGAGGATCCGGCGAGCTGATCGTACAGGTTGTTGATCCTAGGGAGCGGATATTTGTTCTTGATTGTGACCAAATTGACAGGTCGATAATCTACAACCATCCGGCCCGTACCATCCTTCTTCTTGGCGAAGAGGACGGGGCAAGCCCACGGAGATGAACTAGGTCGGATGAAACCCTTTTTCAAGGACTCATCGAGTTGTTTCTTAAGCTCGGCTAGTTCTAGTGGTGCCATCTTATAGGGTCTTCTAGCAATCGAAACGGTTCCTGGAATGAGGTCTATTATGAACTCAACATCCCTGTCAGGTGGAACACCTGGCAATTCCTCTGGGAAGACATCCGGGAAGTCACGGACTACCGGAACGTCCTCAAGGTCTGGCAAAGGGCTGGCGTTAAGAGAATATAATTGTCGCTTGGCTAATCGGGTCAAGACATTGACTATCTTCCTCGAAGGATGAGTGAGTTGAACAGTCCTAGAGAAGCAATCAATTTTGGCATGATGAGCTGACATCCAGTCCATACCCAAAATGATATTAATATCTAAAAATTTGAGAGCTATCAAAGATGCAAGGAAAACAAGTCTGTCGACTTGGATTTCATTTCCATAACTTACCCTGGAGGTCTGCCATCTAGAACCAGGAGTAGAAATTTCCATAGTGGATGGCATGTCACAGAATGCGGTGTTATGCAAACGAGCATAGTTCTCGGATATAAATGAATGAGATGCTCCTGTATCGAAAAGAACAGATGCCGGGTGGCAATTAATAAGGAGCGTACCGAGAACGACGTTGGGATCTTCTTGAGCTTCTTCGGCAGAGATACAGTTGACATGGCCACGTGAAGCGGTGGCCGGCTTGGCGTGGAACACTTTCCCTGTCGGCTTGCCACGGCCAACAGCTTTAGCAGATTGGTTGGGGTTGGTCTGGGGACACTCACGCATATAGTGGCCAGATTCCCCACACTTGAAACAAGTCACGGAACTGGTACGTGGAGGAGCATTGTTGGTTGGACCCCCATAGGGCTTGGCTGGAGCAGACTGTTGAACAGGGCGAGGCGCCTGGAAAGATGGCCTCGGTGTGAACCTGGGTGGCAGGGCGGTGTTGGGCACCCACACGCGGCGCTTCTGAGGACCAGCACCGGATGAGGAACCCATGTCACGGCCATGCTTGCGTGTTGCGTCATAATCAGTCTGACCAGTTTCAGCACTGATGGCCTTGTTAACAAGCTTCTGAAAAGATGTGCACTCATGCAGACGGAGGTCGCGGCGAAGCTCAGGACTAAGTCCCTTACGGAACCTTGCTTGCTTCTTGGCATCAGTAGAAACTTCCTCAGTTGCATATCGTGCGAGGTTACCAAACTCCCTGCTGTAAGCATCCACAGAGAGTCGGCCTTGGGTGAAATTGCAAAATTCCTCACGTTTACGGTCCATGAGACCCTCCGGAATATGATGTTCACGGAAAGCCTCACTGAATTCAGCCCAAGTAGTGACATGGCCCGCTGGGCGCATAGCTCCATAATTCTCCCACCATAGACTGGCGGGGCCTTCAAGATGATATGCAGCAAAGGTGACCTTGTCAGCCTCAGCTACTAGCGTGGAGTGCAGTTTGTGAGAGATACTGCGAAGCCAGTCATCAGCGTCGAGAGGCTCGACGGAGTGGTGGAACATGGGTGGATGTAATTTGATAAAATCACTGAGTGACACCACGTTAGTCCTCTGATGATGTGCTGTGTTCTGTTCAATACGCTCCAACAAACGGTTGGTCTCCCGCTTGTTTCTCTCAGCTTCCATCATAACCTCGGCTAGGGAAGGAGGATGAGGTAGATTTGCATCCCTGACTTCACTGCCTTCGGCCTGCTCTTGAGGAGCAGGGTTAGTGCGCGTGTTGACCATCCTAGGTAAACAAGACAATGATTTAATCAGAATGATAGGATTCCGACATAGGATACAAAATGTAAGGAATAACTTGGAATGCAAGATGATCATCCGTATGACATGGTAGATACAGAAACTGCTTCTTTATTCCATCGTCATACACACCATACAGGGTTTAGTACAAGACCAAACAAAGTACTATTACGGTGAAAAGAGGATTACATCTCATCGGAGGCATCCCAAGCTCCTATACATTATTTTTCTACACCTCCGGAAAGAGTACAAACTAGGTCATATCCCACGAGTCACGCGGGACGATAGACGACACAGATAGTGCGAACTAGTGATACTACCACTAACTCAGACCGATCCGTAGTAGTCCTCGTAGAAGTCACCCCCATAGCCTGGAAGCTCAACATGATCATCCGGAAATAGATGATCTCGCGGAGCTTGTGGACCATAGGGACTAGGATGAGGTCTTGGACCAACAGACGGTGGCCTGCGGGGACCGCGAGGTGGGGTGATGCCTCCTACATCACGCCAACCCATCACGTCTGGCAGAGTAGATCTCACAGGATAGAGATCGCGCATATCCGAATATCCAGCTTGCACCGCCGGTGCAAACCGAGTCAATGTGGCCCAGTGGTCAGCACGGGTATTGAAGAGCTCTAACCTCAAGGCCCGATTTTCACGGTCCTTATCCTCGAGCATCTCAGCAGTGGTGCGAGTCCGTGAATCCTCCTGAGTGGGGTCAGCATAGATAGCCTGAAGATACCCTTGTGCTCCCGGAAGTGATCGTGGCATATACCGGAAATCAGAGTCCCGAAATAGACCAGATCTGACTCGCATGATGGTCATCATAGAGTAGGCGGCGTCCTGCACAACCATCTCAATAGTAACCCCGAGTCCATAGGAGCAGTGAAGGGGCTCGGTGGACCCAGGATAAGATGGAAATATCCTGACAGTGCAGAGATACTGGCTTTGATTAAAGTCTCGGAATTGCTCTTCGACCGTGTACTCAGGATACCAACGGTATCCAGCCTCAGTCATTACCCTGACCAACATGGCAGTATGGCCGGGCACATCTAGGCATCGAGTCAGGCGAACCACTTGATTGAGGTCGCGAGTGGCCATCTGAAAGCACAATCATAATGCAAAGGCATTAGAATTTCTAGCAAAATTTCGGCAGCATAACAGCTGTAAATGCTCAAGAAGGATTTTGAGACATTTGACAAAGGATTACATACACACTCATCATCATCATATCAAGTTCTGAGTCCATCCTAGCAACATAATGTGGTAGTAGAATTGAACTAGGCTTGTATTCATCAAACTTATAAGGTACTACTGATTAGTAACACGTGATCCTGATAGAGAGGATAGATCCTAATTCCTTAACCCCCGGTGGAAGAATAGACTGACTCAGATCAGAATGTCATTAGATAAAGGAGTAAAAAGAGCCTTACGTTCCAACCCACAAACAATTCCCCTACATATAACTAAAGAATTTCTAGACTCAACATCGACCAGTTTGGCTTGAAGAACCTACAGGCAGTCCGGCTCTGATGCCAACGCTGTCAGGACCCCGACTCGATGTCACATCGATCTAGCCGGTAACACCTCATATCACTTTGCGGCCTCATGCACGGTATCCCCACGGGTGTCGCCTTACCTTTGCCCGGGACCGTTTGCGCCTTTTGGCTCACGTATATGATAGTGTCGCTAGCATCCATATGATAAGGAGCCCGGGCTGACATGACTAGTCGTAAACCCAAAGTGGCACAGACTTACAGGGACAGGCATCCATGACCCAGCTTCGAACGTGTCGGTCATCAGCAAGTGGGTCCGGGCTGTAGCACTAGGCCAGCAGGACTCCGGTAAACCGGGCTGTAGCGGGCTAACAGGACTCCGGTACTCAATGCGTGACATTTCCCCGAAGGGACAGACACCGGAACGAAGAAGGACACATGCCGGCCAGCCTAAGTGTTCCAGAGCAGTAGCAAGCTACCATGGCTCAGCGGTAACACTAGGAGACATTTCCCGGTAAGAGAGGCTACTAAAGATAAACAACTAGATAGTCAGATCCCACACATACCAAGCATTTCAATCATACACACAATATGCTCGATATGTGCAAATACAACAAGGCATCACAACATGACTCTACGACACAAGTACTTTATTTAAGGCTCAGAGAACCATACATAACATACACAAGGTACGGGTCTCACGACCCAGCATTCAAGTCATACAGTCATACAAACCAGCAGCGGAAGTAACTTGTCTGAGTACAGACAACTAGAAAGATAAAAGAGGCTTGGAAAGCCTAGCTATACTACGTGGTCCTTCACAAGCTCAGGATCACCACCTGGGCCTTTAGCCTACTCATTGATGTCAACGTCTACGTAGAACCCATCAGAAGGGGTTGCAGCGTCTTCTGTAAAAATGTAAATTATAGCATCATGAGTACAAAGGTACTCAGCAAGACTTACATCAGATCCTATATACATGCACATTATCAAGAAGGGTTGGTGGAGTTGTTGCAGCAAGCCAGCTTTGACTCTTGGCTAGGCTAACCTACGAGGCTCCAATTTGAAACTTTTGCGTACACGAGTCCACTACTCACCAATTCAATACACTACCGAGGATCCACCTCCGTCTTCCTACGGAAGAGCCATCCTCGGCACTCACACTTATCTTGAGGCTTTTAGTAATTTCCATTTACTTGTCTATGAACTGTATAGGCAACCAAATAGTCCTTTACCGCGGACGCGGCTATTCGAATAGATCATGATAACCCTGCAGGGGTGTACTTCTTCATACACGCTCTCACCACTTACCGTCGTTTACACGACATGTACTCGGCAACCTTCAAGCGGAAGCCCAACGTGGGTGTCGGCCACGACCTACCTAATCACCTAAGCCTCCAGTCCAGGTTTATCGCCTATCCAGGTTCCATCCGCAGGGAGTCCGGCCGAGGTTTCCCATACGGCCCCGAACGATGTGAACAGGGTTCCCGAGATACCTAACGGGTATTCGGTACACCCGGCCACGTACCTACCGCATCACAGCCCACCCCTACGGTCAGCGCTGTCCACGGCCTCCAGTAGGCTACAAACACCAGAAACTACTTGCAACTCCTGGACGGAGAACTAGGGTGAATAAGAAGCCGAGAGGGTCCATTGGTTTCGGGCCCAATGCATGGTAGTAGCTGATTCTTAAATCACACATACAGATCTTAGTGCTTAAGGTCGGCTTCAATGAAACAACCCACCATGTACTCCTACATGGCCTCTCATCGATACCTTTACCAAATCGTCTTCACCACACCACTCTCATTACCGACATAATCATTTCACTCTAGCCCATCACCCAGATGAACCAGACCTGACACGACTCTAAGCATAGCAGGCATAGCAAGGTAGGAACAACACATACATATGGCTCAATCAACTCCTACACATGTTAGTGGGTTTTCATCTAGTTACTGTGGCAATGACAGGTCATGCAGAGGAAGTGGGTTCAACTACCGTAGCACACAATAGTTTGAAACGCGTTGTCTTAATGCAGTAAATGAGAGCAGGAGCGAGAACATGGGATTGTATCGATATGATCAAATGGTTGGTTGCTTGCCTGATGGTTCGATGCACTGATACGGTTCTTCGTTAGGGTAATCACGGTACTCCTCGGGGGCAGATCCTGCCGCAAGAACACCGATATACAACCATCACCAAACAATGTGCAACAATATGATGCATGCATGAAACATAGCAATATGAGTGTGTTGGGCTAATGCAACTAAGACCAGAAGGGTTTGAACCAATTTGAATCAAAGATTCAAATTTCAAACTCAAACATGGCCCTTTAAAGTGTTTTTCCTTGTTCTGCATTAAACATCAAGTTAACTTGTTTAGTCATGCATGAAAATAGTACAGATGGATAGATTGGATTTTTCTGATCATTTTTCATATATAATTTGTCTGATTTGGAGTTACAGAATAAAAGTTATGAATTTTTGAAGTTTAAATTATATTCTGGAATTTCCTATATTAGAATATTTCCAGAAAATCAATTATTGCGTCAGCCTGACGTCAGTGTGACGTCAGCAGGTCAACGGAACACGTCCGGGTCAAACCTGACAGTGGGTCCCGCATGTCAGGGTGATTATTTTAATTAAAGTTTAATTAAAACTAAACCTGTTTAATTAACAGGGCTGGGCCCCACCTGTCATTGACTCAGGGGAGTCAACCAGGGCCCACCCGTGGTCAAACCCGGGTCGGCTGCACCGGCGTTTAGCCGCTGGCGAGCCCGACGCGGCGGCGGAAGTGATTTTTGCCGTTCCGGCAACCAAACGAGCCGCGGAGGGCACCGGAGCGGAGCTGAGGTCGAGCCGCAGCTCTTGGTGGAGTCCATTGGGGTCGGGGTGGCCGGAGTTGGCGCCGGCGACGACTTTGGCGGCCACCGGAGTTCGGCCAAAGTCGAACTTGTCGCTAGGGGGATCGGTGAGGTGCGGGGAGTGCACGGTTGGGCCTAACGCAGTGTGGTGAGTGCGTTGGACACCGCGGGTTGACCGGAGGATGGCCGGAAGCACGTCGGCGACGAGATCCGCGGCGGTGCGTGCGTGTGATCTTCGTGCGGTGGCTACACGGCCCGGGAATGAGAGAGAGAGGGTCGGAGGGGTAGCTAGGCTCACAACGCTCCCGTAGAGGCCACCGACGGGGTCGGGGACGAGCTGAGGCGGCGACGGCGTTGAAGGGGATCTCCGGCGACGGCGAGCTCGGGCGAGGTCGGTGCGGTTGTCTCGGGCCGCTCGAGCACACGGGGCTCGGCTAGCTCGATGAAATGGACGGCGGCGAAGCTCCTGGACACGGCGGCACGGCGTGGGGTTGACGGAGGGCGTGGCTACGGCGAGGGGGTGGCGGCGATGGCGTCGGCCATGGCGTGGGAGAGCGAGGGAGAGGAGCTGGAGAGGAGAGGGGGTGTCTGGGGGGTTCAGGGGAGAGAGGGAGGCCGATTCACGGCGTTAGCCGGGCGAGGGAGGTGGCGAGGCGGCGAGCAGGTGCGTGGCACCCATGCGGTGCTCGCCGTCGAGCACCTGCCTGCCTGCCTGGCCGGCAAGCAGCTCGCTGGCGCGGTGCTGGGCTGGGCCGGCAGGTGGGCCGGGTGCTGGGCGACAGGTAAGCCTTTTCCATTTCTTCTGTTTTCTGTTCTGTTTTTTTAATACTTCTGCAACTTTGTTGAATTAAATAAAATACTTAGGCAACTCCAAAAATCACCAAACTACTCCTGGTCCATAGTTGGATTATTTCCAACATGAAACATTTTAGTTTGGAGTTATTTGAGCATTTAAATATTTTATATAATTTTAAATGCCCAAATTCAAATACTTATGATTTAAATCAAAAACCCTAGGATGGCCTAGGAAAATGTGCACCACTTTTGTCAGAGGTTCTGAACCAAGACAAAAATGATGGGCATTTTAGAAGGGCATTTCAGGTTCATTGAAAAAGTTTTTAGTAAACCCTAACTGGTTTCAGAGGGGACTGGGGGTTCTGTCATCCCCATTTCAGGTTTCTGATGAAAGAGTAAACATGATGCAACACTCTAATGCATGGCTAACTAGGATGTGACATTGATGTTTTGTGAAGATCGAGAAAAGTAATGGTTTGTGTTATGGACCTGCTGTGAATGATCATAGAAATTATGTTGGATCTGTTTCCTATGTGCATGAAAGTGCGTTATATCGATTAGAGGGGGGGGGGTGAATAGGCGATTTTTATGAATTCTTCACTAAGGAATTTGCTGGTGAGGAAATTCCTAAGTGAAGAACTACTAGTAGCGGAATAAGTACTCAGAAGTAAACATATCAGAACACAAGCATAGTCATCATGATGAAATGAAGACAAGCACAGAATACAGAAAGCGTAAACACAGGATAACACAAGGAAGAAGATGGACAGACTGAAGAAATTGATCTAAGGAAATTGAGAAAATCTTCAGTCAAAGTCTTCAAACAGATATGAACAGGCACACAACAACAGACATGAGGAAATGAAAGAGTTGAGGAAATAGAACTAGTAGGCTTGGTGAAGACAATGATTTGGTAGACCAGTTCCAACTACTGTCTCAGTTGTACATCTGGTTGGAGCGGTTGAGTATTTAAACTCGAGGACACCCAGTCCCAGACACACAGTCCTCACCGTATTCTCCTTGAGCTAAGGTCACACAGACCTCGCCCAATCACTCGTGGTAAGTCTTCAGGTGACTTCCGAACCTTCACAAACTTGGTCACTCGGCGATCCACAATTCCTCTTGGATGCTCCAGACCTTGACGCTTAACCGTCTGGAAGAAGCACAGTCTTCAAAGGAAACAAGCGTCGGATCCATGCAGGATCAATCTCTTCAGTGATGCTCAATCACTTTGGGTTGTAGGTGTTGGGTTTTGGGTTTTCCTCACTTGATGATTTTTGCTCAAAGTCCTCGGAGGATGGGATGCTCTCAATTGACAAGTGTCAGTTTCTCTCGGAGCAGCCAACCAGCTAGTGGTTGAAGGGGGCGGCTATTTATAGCCTAAGGAGCAGCCCGACATGATAAGACATAGATGTCCTTGTCTAATATGACCGTTAGGTGGGTAGATATTTTGGAACCGCTGGCGCATAGCACAACAACGGTCGAAATTTTGACTATCAAAATCCTCAGGGCTATCATGTTCCTCACTGTGTAGGCAATTCACACTGGTGAATTCCTAACTCCTCAGCCAGAACAAATTCCTCAGAGACCAGAAGAACTTCATCTCTGTCACTGAAGAATATGACTGAACTGTATGAGATTTCCAATGGCTTCACTCGAAGGGATTGGTAGGTGTAGGATTTTGAGTTGAGCATCACATGAAACTTTTTCCTTAGTATTTCCTCGACCCCCTTTAACAGTACGGTGTTTCCTATGACTCAAGAAAGAGAAAATGAAACTACGAAAATAAAAGTCTTCACGCTTCATGTTCCTCAAATGATTGCCTAGTCTTCAAGGTCACACCAATTTCTTCACTTTCAAAGTCTTCAGAAAGTCTTCAGAGATTCAAAGTCTTCAGTTGAAGAACTTCATTTTTAGGGGTCGACTTTCTCTGTAAATATCAAACTCCTCATAGACTTATATACCTGTGTACACTCACAAACACATCAGTCCCTTAACCTATAAGTCTTCAATACACCAAAATCACTAAGGGGCACTAGATGCACTTATAATCTCCCCCTTTTTGGTGATTGATGACAATATAGGTTAAGTTTTCAACGGGGATAGACATGTGAAGTGTAAATACTGATATTGAGGAATTTGATTGCAAGATATAGAAGAACTCCCCCTGAAGATGTGCATAGTGAGGAATTTACTTTTGAAGCAATGCACACTTGAAGAGTATAATCATGGAGATCTCCCCCTATATCTTGTAATTCATACACGCATTTGATATATAATATGAAGAATTTGAAATGCATGATGAAATATGGTGACTGATGTAATTCAGCATGCGTGCATTGACATTAATGAGGAATAAGCATGCAGAAGAACACAACAAAAGTATCAGGTCACCATAGAGTTTAAGATTACAACTCAATCCAGCAAAGTCATCAGAAGAACGAGAGTTGTAACTTAGCAAAAAAAACCAATATAAGATAGACCCGCTTGAAGACTAACTCAAATTTCCCCCCCTTTGTCATCGAATGACCAAAAGGGTCAAAACTGAGGACTAACGCCCCTGAAGAATATCATGAAGATGGAGGAGCGCCAGTGTTGTCAGGGTCTTGAGTTGAAGTAGGGCCTGCTGCAGTGTCGTCCAAGTCTTCATGCTCGTCCGTGGCGCGTGAGGAAGAATATGAGCTGGCCACCACGGAAGGAACCTTGACCCTCTTGAATTTCTTTGGAGGAGGAGTAGACCAGTCAAAGTCTTCCTTGAAGCCCATTTGCTTCAGATCTTCTTCACCATATAGATGTTACAGAATAGCCCAGGTGCGATCAAACACTTCATGGAGGTAGTAGTGGTTTTTCTTTACTGCATTATGTGTGGAAGTCATGTTGTGAAGAATAGAACCAAACTGACGCTTAACCCACTTGTGGTTGCGATCCACCTTCTGGTGAAGACTTATCAGCAGTTCACGACCAGTCAGCACACAAGGAGCAGTAGCTTGAGGACTTGTCTTGGTAGCATTGGCAGCAGTATCATGAGTGGCAGAGTCATCATTGGTGGAGTAAGATGCAGCTTTGCGGAACTGACCATCCAATGGACGAATGCCTTCATCGATAACGGTTGGTGACTTGCCCTTATCATTAGATGAGGAAATTGTCCGCTCGAGGACTTCAATGGGGGGCAAGTAGCTGAGGTGATTCTGAAAATCAGCCTTGTAGTTGAGTGAAGACCTTGTTCTGAGGAATCTCATGATCCACGACGCGTAAGGCTTAAATCAAATGGAGAAAGTGCAACATTCGCCAGAGTCCTGATGAAGAAATCATGATAATTTATGGGAATGCCATGCATGATGTTGAAAAGCATGTTCTTCATCATTCCGATTATTTCTTCATCGTATGAGTCATGGCCTTTGATGGGACTCATGGTCTTCGTCAGAATGCGGTAGATTGTTCTTGGCACATAGAGCAATTCCTTCACGAGGAATTTGGTCCTGGGAGCTTGACCTGGCTTCAGCGGCTTCATGAGCACTTGCATATAGTGATCAGTGAGTTCAGGCTCATCATACAGACAACGAGCACTGTCAGGTGGAGGACTGATTGGTAAGGCACGAAGCAATTCAGAGGCTGGTGCCTTGTAATGAGTGTTTTCAGTCATCCAGTCCAACACCCATGAGTTGACGTCAGCAACATCGCCTGTGATATGCAAAGTTGCGTAGAACTGAAGAATAAGTTCTTCATTCCAATCAACGATGTCGGAGCAGAAATTGAGCAAGCCAACATCATGAATCATGCTGAGGACTTGAGAGAAGCAAGGCATGGATTCCATATCCACATGAGGAATATGCTCATGATCGAAGACTTTGTCCTTGTTGAAAAGCACCAAGGAGTAGAAGTTGGCCTGGCTGGCAGTCCAGAAACACTTCCTTCTAAGACGAGCATTGTCATAGGGGTTGAAGTTAGTGAAGAACACATGCTCGCCAAAGAAATCATCAGCCTTGAATTTTTGCTTCTTAGAGAAAGGATCCCTTGGCTTGGGCTGAGGAGTGTCAGTCAATTGCATCACTACTTCAGGAATCGCAATCTCAGGTTCCTCAGGCTGAGGAATTTCAGGCTCTTCTTCAACTTCAGCTTGGGTCGTCAATTCTTCATTTACAATTTCTTCAACACTAGTGGCTGGAATTTCTTCATGAACACTTGGGGTTGCATGAGGTTCTTCAGATCCCATTTGCACTTCAGTGGTAGCAGGGGACTGAGGAATAGCTTGAAGGGGAGTGAACATTGAGGAGTTGGGATGTTGTCTGTCCCAAAATTCATCATTGAGCACAGGAGTGGTACAACCAATGTCCACATCCTCCTCTTCAATTTCTTCAACACCTGCCTCTTCAGCAGTAAACTGAGGCAAAGGTGAGGAAATGACTGGGGTTAAAGGGATCTTATCCACTTCAATTTCTTCGTCCAACTGCTCTGACGAAGCAGCAGAAGGAGTTTCTTCATCAGATTAATCAGGAATCACATAATCTTCACCAAATGGAACAAGGTCCTTTGATGGCATTGATGAAACTGGAACGACATCAATTGGATTGTCAATGGAACTGATCAGAGTCTTCATCTTCTTCGGAGCTGAAGAATTTGAAGAAGTTGATGCCTTCCTTTTCTTCACAGCTGCACGTTCTGCAACCTTGGTCTTCTTCGCATCTAATGCAGATGGAAGGATTGGAGTTGGTGTAGGCGCAGGAGGTGCAGAGGACTTTGGTTCATTTTCCTCAGGCGCAACTGATGCAGTTGCCCTGACTTGTTCACTTTCTTCAGGCGCACCACTAGTGGATGCCCTAGCAATATCTTCAGTGGCTGGAATGAAATCATCAGCCCTGGCACTCTCATTTTCTTCAGTAGCCTGATTGTCATCAGCGGTGCTGGCATTTTCTTCAGTAGGCTGAGCAGAAGCCTTAGCCGGAGTAACTTCAACGTGCACAGGTGGAGCAGCACTTGAAGTGAATTTCTTTGTCAGATTGATGAAACGCACCTTGGCGCCTTTCCAATCAGCATGGTAGCAATCAAATTCATCACCCAGCTGTTTGATTTCAACTTGCAAGGCAAGGAGCTGATCAGGAGTGAGAGTGAGGACATTGTCCTTGAGGTAGCGCTGTTTCTTGTACTACGCTTTCTTCAAACTTCTGCTTTGTTCAAATTTCCATTTCTCTTCTTCAATGAAGGCAGTGAGAACATGACTTTGACCAGGAGTGAGGTTCATCTCCGGCAAAGGCGTGTTAGGATCCTTGTGCCACAGGTCAATGTAATCGAGGATCAACTTTGGATCCAGCATCAATGGCACATTGCTGCCTTTGGCTCTAGCGGCCCTGGCTTGCCTGTTTCTGATGATTTCGGCAAGTTCTTCATCATCAGCCTCATCATCATCATAAGGTACATGGAAGGCGACCTGCTTCTTGTGAGGACTTGGGCGAGTGCCTCATCCAGCAGTGGCCTTTTTCTTCAGCAGAGAGGGGCCAAATGAGGAATTTCGAGCAGCTGAGGAGCTTATAGATGCTCCTGAGGCAATAGAGAAGCCTTGAGTCCTTTGGCACGTGGAGAGATGCGCAAGTGCCGAGGATTTTGTCGGAGCAGCTGAAGACTTTGACGGAGGAGCAGAGGACTTTGAAGGAGCAGTCTGAGAAATTTGCCGTGAGGGCCTTGAGGAATCTGGCCTTGATGGCATAACGGAGGAGCTTGGCCGTGAGGGCATTGAAGGTGAATCACTAGACTTGTGTGCAGGCTTCTTGTGCACATCCTTCTTTGGCTGACTAGCAGAGGCTTCAACAGAGGCAGTAGCAGCAGCAGAGTCTGCATTGAATTTCTTCACTGCTTCCTTTGCTTGCTTAGCCAGTTTGGCTTGGCGTTTTGCCCATTCATCAGGATAATCCTCACCGTGCTTGAGGCTGGTGGGATCTGCCAACTGGCCTGGTGCCAATGGAGGTCTTGGGCATGGAGGGTTGAGTACGAATTTCTTCATGTACTTGGGAGTGACATATCTGTACTCCCTCCATTCCCGTGCCCATCTCCTCTCTATCCTTTGTATGCGCACCTTGCGCTGATTTTTGTTCTCCTTTCCGAACTTGGCCTCATCAGGTGTGCAATAGTCTTTGTAAATGTCCTCAGGGATCTCAAAAGTAGTCATGACCTCAGGCTTCTTTCCCCCCTTCTGTGGCCTTTTGTCACCCATTTTCTTCAGCTGAGGAATATGAACAACTGAAGTTTCTGAAGAGGTATGCAACTTTTCTTCGAGGAACGCTGCAAATGAGTTAAGTTGATGAGAACCTAGTGACTCAGCAGCGGACATGAGTACGTGTGAACAGAGTATAGTTGCGAGGAATTTGGAGAGGTCATATGCGTTCTCAGAAGATTTTTCAATAAGAACAAGTTTGAGGAATTTGACCAGATGTGTCTTGAGGAATTTCACTAAGCGTTCTTTGTCTTAGGTTCCAGAGTTGTGTAGATTGAAAATCCACACAATTGAGGAATCTTGAAGAAAATCATTGCTTAGAGAAACGAATCAAGAGCAGATGACATGTGAGGTGTTTATGTGTGTGAAGAATTGAAGAATAAACACTTCTGAAGATTTTCAGGAAAACTTGAGAATCAAAGTGAGTAGTTAAAAGTAACTTTTAATTACCCGAAGTGAAGAACACGATGAACTGGGAAGAACAGAAGTGAAGTTCGTCAGGTCAGATCTTCCACGCCCTAACTCGGCGAAGGAAGACAGCTACGACGGCGGGGAGTGAAGAAATCCGCGACCGGCGCGAGTACGACGGCGACGAGGTCGAGGCAGTGAAGCTCTTCCTCACCGGCGATGATGAAGTAGCGGCGGCGCTAGGGTTTGAGAAGCTCGAGCGGGAGAGAGAGGTCGAGCGGAGTAAAGGAAGTGATGAAGGGGTGGGGGGGTATATATAGTCATAGTGAAAAACTGTTCGCCTGAAGATTTAGGACGAACGTGCCCCTAACCCTTCTCATTCGCATGACATGTGTCACCCACGTACTGAAAAGTGGAGATCGTGTTAGATCGTGGGTGAATAGATAAGTCTATTGTGGGATGCGGAACGGTTTGAGCGGCAAAGCCGAAAATTCAGATAAGATAAGTTAAAAGTTCCGTTCGCAATTTCTTCAGCTGTCAAGGACACAGTGAAGAATTTGAACGAGTTTCAAATAGAACACATATGAGGAATTTGTGAATAGAGTGGGTTGAGTATAGCATAGAGGGGGAAGGGTCCGATCACATTCACTTAGCAGAAGAAATCAGCTTGAAGAAATAACAATAAGTGAATGCTGTAGAGGACATAAAACTCACATATATATATTCGAATGAAGAACAACACCGGAAAGAGTGAAGACAATGCAAAGTTGAAGAATTTGAAAAACTGAGGAATTTCAAAAATGAAGAAAAACTCAAATTGAAGATTTTCAACTTTGGTTGGTGGCGTAACCCACCGTGTAAGAAAGCTGATTTCAGACACCGTGTACAATTGTCGTAGGGCTCTGAGAATCAATTTCTTCATTAATTTCTTCACACTTAGAGGGTTAGTCTTTATTGATTGAAGAAAAAGGTTACTTCGTGTGTTGCGCATCTAAGTCATCAAGTCAGCATTAGTGTTAGGATGTGTGTCCATTTCAAAGAACATTCGAAGATTCTAGGATATTTAGCTCACACCACAACTTGCTAAATCTCTTCTCATCCAAGGGCTTTGTGAAGATATCGGCCAATTGATCTTCAGTGCTGACGTGGTCGATGGAGATGTCGCCCTTCAACACATGATCACGAAGAAAATGATGACAAAACTAAATGTGCTTGGTCTTTGAGTGCTGAACTGGGTTGTGAGCAATCTTGATGGCACTCTCATTGTCACAATAGAGAGGCACATTCTTCACGTTGAAGCCATAGTCCTTGAGTGTTTGCTTCATCCATAGTAGTTGAGCACAACACGATCCAGCAGCAATGTACTCAGCTTCTACAGTGGAGAGAGATACGCAGTTCTGTTTTCGAGGACCAACAGACCAAAGATCGTCCGAGGAAATGACATGTACCAGAGGTTGACTTGCGGTCCACGCGATCGCCAGCATAGTCAGAGTCTGAATATCCAATGAGATCAAAAGTGGAGCCCTTGGGATACCATAATCCAAGTGTTGGTGTGTGAGCTAAGTATGGAAGAATATGTTTCACAGCCTTATGGTGTGATTCCTTCGGTGTAGCTTGAAATCGGGCACACATGTAAACACTAAGCATAATATCCGGCCTAGATACACATAGGTACAATAAAGAGAAGAGCCAATCATGAAGCGGTATACCTTTTGATCAAAGTCTTTATCATTTTCATCAGTACATAGATGGCCATTCGTGGGCATTGGAATTTTGACCCCTTTGCAATCTTGCATGCCGAATTTCCTCAATACGTCCTTGAGGTATTTCTCCCGAGATATGAATATTCCATTGTGCTGTTGACGAATTTGAAGACCTAAAAAGAATTTCAACTCTCCCATCATAGACATTTGATATACTTCACTCATCATATAGGCATATTCATCACTATATCGTTGGTCAGTACAGCCAAAAAATGATATCATCAACATATATTTGGCACACAAACAATTCACCATCATAAGACTTAGTGAAAAGAGTTGGGTCGAGTGAACCGGGTTTGAAGCCTTTCTTCATGAAGAATTCCTTCAAGGTATCATACCACGCCCGAGGGGCTTGCTTGAGGCCATACAGGGCCTTGTTGAGCTTGAAGACTTTGTCAGGATTCTTTGGATCTTCAAAACCTGGGGGTTGAGCAACATATACTTCTTCCTCAAGCTTACCATTGAGGAATGCACTTTTCACATTCATTTGTTGTAAGATAATATCATGATGGTTAGCATAGGCAAGTAATATGCGAATAGCCTTAAGTCTAGCAACAGGTGCAAAAGTTTCATCGAAGTCAATTCCTTCAACCTGTGTGTAGCCTTGAGCTACAAGCCGTGCCTTATTCCTCACCACAAGGCCATTTTCATCTTGCTTGTTCCGGTAGATCCACTTTGTGCCAATAATGTTGTGCTTGCGAGGATCTGGACGTTTGACCAGTTCCCAGACGTTGTTGAGCTCAAACTGATGTAATTCTTCTTGCATAGCTTGAATCCACTCAGGCTCCAGAAATGCTTCATCTACCTTAGTGGGCTCTGTGATAGAGACAAACACAAAGTGCCCACAAAAGTTAGATAAATGTGAAGCTTTTGAGCGTGTGAGAGGACCTGGTGCTTCAATGTCATCGATGATCTTCTCGATTTGCACTTCATTTGCAATACGAGGATGAGCGGGTTTCCTTCGAGGAATTTGATCCGCATTTTCTTCAGGAGCATTTTCCTCAGCACCATTTTCTTCAGGTGCGCCAGCTCGACGTTCATCATGTTCTGGAATGAATTCTTCAGCAGATTCTTCAGTAGGAATGACATCCTCAGTGGCTTTGAACTTGATAGAATCCTCAGGTGCTGGTTCATCTATCACAGAAGGTAGGTGCTCTCTTTGCGAGCCATTAGTTTCATCGAACCGCACATCCACAGTTTCAACAACCTTGTGAAGAACGTTGTTGAAGACTTTGTAGGTGTGCGAGTCCTTTCCGTAACCAAGCATGAAACCCTCATGTGCTTTCGGTGCAAACTTAGAATTGTGATGAGGATCTCTAATCCAACATTTAGCACCGAAGACTTTGAAGTAACTTACATTGGGTTTCTTGTCAGTGAGGAGTTCATAAGCAGTCTTCTTGAAGAATGTGTGAAGATATACTCGGTTCATGATGTGGCAAGCAGTATCAATTGCCTCACTCCAGAAACGACGAGGTGTCTTGTATTCATCAAGCTTAGTGCGAGCCATCTCATAAGAGTTCTGTTCTTGCGCTCCACGACGCCATTCTGTTGAGGAGTATAAGGAGCAGATAACTCATGAGTAATACCAAGTTCATCAAGATAGTCATTAAGACCAGAATTCTTGAACTCAGTTCCATTGTCACTCCTGATGTGCTTGATCTTCACACCAAAGTTGGTTGAAGCCCTCGAGGAAAATCGTTTGAAGACTTCATGCACTTCATGTTTGTAAGTGATAATGTGTACCCATGTGTAACGAGAATAATCATCAACAATAACAAAGCCATATAGAGATGCATCATTTGTCACAGCAGAATAATGATTAGGACCAAAGAGATCCATGTGAAGCAATTCAAATGGTCGAGTGGTAGTCATGATAGTCTTTGCTAGATGCTTGGCCTTTGTCATCTTCCCAGCTTCACAGGCTCCGCATAAGTGATCCTTGAGGAATTTGACATTCTCAATGCCAATGACATGCTTCTTCTTCGCGAGCGTGTGCAGATTCCTCATGCCAGCATGACCAAGTCGTTGATGCCATAGCCAGCCTTCTGAAGCTTTTGCAAGTAAGCACACGGCAGGCTGTGGTCCTGTAGAGAAATCAACAATGTACAAGTCTCCTCTCCTAAAGCCTTCAAAGACTTTGGAATTGTCAGCTTCCAAGATCACAACACAATGATACTTGCCAAAGACAACAACCATATCAAGATCACAAAGCATTGAGACAGACATGAGGTTGTATCCTAAGGACTCGACAAGCATGACTTTGTCCATGTGTATGTCCTTAGAGATCGCAACCTTACCTAGACCCAATACCTGACTTTTTCCTTTGTCAGCAAAGATGATATGCTTCAGATGTGACAGTGATAAGGGAGCATCCATCAAGAGATTCTTGTCACCAGTCATGTGATTTGTACATCCACTATCGAGGACCCACTCATTGGCTTTGGGTTGATCATCCTGTAGATGAATTAGTGCAGCTTACAAACTCATATACTTTATGAGTGAAGAATATGACATCAGTATCATTAGGTCAATTTCATCAAGCAATTAGAACAGATAATCAGTATGAGGACGTGAGAAATGAAGGTTCATTTCATCATGATTAGCCTGCGTCCTATCAGGCACTGTTCAGGTCTCCAGCAAATTCTTCAGTCGTTTTGAGCACGACTGGAGACCTGACCCTGCATAAGAGATTAGTTCTTTTTCTTCACCACCCACATATGGAGGGGTGGCAAAGAATTCATCACTCTGCGAGCACCATATGAGAAAGGTGGCATGGACGCCAGTCCACTTCGTTTCACATAAGAGGGGTTAGGGTAAGCATATGAATAAGCAGAGAAATTCTTCGAGGACTTATGAACATAATGATTTGAAGAATAATGCACATATTCATAGCCCTTAGCTCTACCCTGCGAAACAGAAGGGTTAGCACGATGATGATCATATGAGGACTTTGATCCTTATGAGGAATTTGATCAACCGGAGGAATTTGGTCCACCTGAGGACTTGGATCCATATGAAGAATTTTGTTCATATGAAGAATTTGATCTGGAGTTCCTTTTCTTCACAGGTGGTGTCATGAGGACATTCACCTGAAGACTTTCTAGGCAACTTTTGGGAACCCAGATTTTCTTCATAGGGGAACCGTTCCTGCAGTTAGTCCCAACATATCTAGCAAATACTTCACCATTCTGATTTTTGAATAGTTTATAGTTAGAGTCAAATGACTCATCAGAAGAATGAGGAGATTCACATGTAAAGCCAGATAAGTTGGATGGATCAACTGGAGGTCCCTTTGCAACAACCCATGAGGTTTTGGGGTACTGCTCAGGCTTCCAATATGTTCCATCAGCATTAAGTTTCCTCTCAAAGGCAATACCCTCTTTCCTAGGGTTTCTGTTGAAGATCTGCTGTCTGAGCACATCACAAAGAGTCTGATGCTCTTTGAGGCTTTTGTACATGCTTGTCATGTACACTTCCTTCACCCCTGCATCATCAGTGATACTTGCATTATCCTCAGATGAGGAATTAGTGACAGCAGAGACATATGAAGAATTTGTAGCATTAGAAGCATTTGAACATTCAGGTGAAGAATTAGCAGTTTCACGGTCAATGCACTTCAGACATGGAGGAACAAATTCTTCCTGGGTAGCGCTGATTTGTTGAGCAAGTAATGAATCACGCTCCTTCTGAAGATCTTCATAATCCACTCTTAGCTTTTCAAGATCTTGCTTTCTTTGAAGAAATTCATAAGAGAGCTTTTCGTGATCAGATAAGAGAGTGTTATGATGACCTTGAAGATTGTCAAACCTGGACTGAAGTCTCTGAAGATTTTCAGTCAAGGTTTTAGTGCGATCCATGTCTTCACCCAACATATCATCACTTTTGTCTAGCATGTTTTGAACCTTTTCAAAGGCCTTTTGTTGTTTCACAGCAATTTTAGCAAGTTTAGAGTAGCTGGGTTTGAGATTTTCATCAAATTCATCCTCACTTGAGTCAGAGGAGGCGTATTTAGTTACCTTGGCACCCTTTGCCATGAAGCGATAGGTGGGATCATAGTCATCATTGCCTTCATCAGCCTTGTTGGTGGAGTCGTTTTCTTCAGAGTTGAAGATAGGCTTGCTGACGAATGCAGTAGCGAGAGCTAGGCTCGCCACACCAGACTCTGACTCCTCAGATGCCTCCTTGTCCTCATGTTCCTCAGATTCAGCCTCAGAGTCCATTTCCTTGCCAATGAATGCCCGAGCCTTCTTGGAGCTGCTCTTCTTGTGAGATGAAGACCTCAAGGATTTTGATGATGAAGACTTAGAAGATTTCTTCTTGTTCTTTGCGTCATCGAAACTGTAATCCTTGTATTTCTTCTTCTTTGATTCCTTATCCCACTGAGGACAATCTTGGATGTAGTGACCAGGTTTCTTGCATTTGTGAAAGTGCGTTATGTCGACTAGAGGGGGGGGGGGTGAATAGGCGATTTTTATGAATTCTTCACTGAGGAATTTGCCTGTGAGGAAATTCCTTAGCGAAGAACTATTAGCAGCGGAATAAGTACTAAGAAGTAAGCGTAACAGAATACAAGCATGGTCATCATGATGAAATGAAGACTAGCACAGAGTACAAAAAACGTAATCACAGGATAACACAAGATGAAGACAAACAGACTGAAGAAATTGAACTGAGGAAATTGAGAAAGTCTTCAGTCAAAGTCTTCAAACACAGATATGAACAAACACTCAACACAATAATGAGGAAATGAAAGGGTTGAGGAAATAGAACCAGTTAGGTTGGTGAAGACAATGATTTGGTAGACCAGTTCCAACTGCTGTCTCAGTTGTACGTCTGGTTGGAGCGGCTGAGTATTTAAACTCGAGGACACGCAGTCCCGGACACCCAGTCGCTGAGCACGCAGCTCAGAACACCCAGTCCTCACCGTATTCTCCTTGAACTAAGGTCAAGCAGACCTCGTCCAATCACTCGTGGTAAGTCTTCAGGCGACTTCCAAACCTTCACAGACTTGGTCACTCGGCGATCCACAATTCCTCTTGGATGCTCTAGACCTTGACGCCTAACCGTCTAGAAGAAGCACAGTCTTCAAAGGTAACAAGCATCGGATCCACGCAGGATCAATTTCTTCAGTGATGCTCAATCACTTTGGGTTTGTAGGGGTTTGGTTTTGGGTTTTCCTCACTCGATGATTTTCGCTCAAAGTCCTCGGAGGATGGGTTGCTCTCAAATGACAAGTGTCAAGTTCTCTCGGAGCAGCCAACCAACTAGTGGTTGTAGGGGGCGGCTATTTATAGCCTAGGGAGCAGCCCGACATGATAAGACATAAATGCCCCTCAATGATATGACCGTTAGGTGGATAAGATATTTTGGAACAGCTGGCGCGCAGCACAGCAACGGTCGGAAATTTGACCCTCAAATTCCTCAGGGCTATCATGTTCCTCACTGTGTAGGTAATTCGCACTAACGAATTCCTAACTCCTTAGTCAGAACAAATTCATCAGCGACCAGAAGAACTTCGTCTCTGTCACTGAAGAAAGTGACTGAACTGTATGAGATTTCCAAAGGCTTCACTCGAAGGGATTGGTAGGTGTAGGATTTTGAGTTGAGCATCACATGGAAATTTTTCCTTAGTATTTCCTCGACCCCCTTTAATAGTACGGTGTTTCCTATGACTCAAGAAGGAGAAAATGAAACTATGAAAACAAAAGTCTTCACGCTTCATGTTCCACAAATGAATACCAAGTCTTCAAGGTCACACCAATTTCTTCACTTTCAAAGTCTTCAGAAAGTCTTCAGAACATCAAGTCTTCAGTTGAAGAACTTCATTTTTAGGGGTCAACTTTCTCTGTAAATATCAAACTCCTCATAGACTTATAGACCTGTGTACACTCACAAACGCATTAGTCCCTTAACCTATAAGTCTTCAATACACCCAAATCACTAAGGGGCACTAGATGCACTTACAATTTGTGGCATAGCCTCTTCTTGTAGTCACTGGATGAGGAATCATTGCTGCTTGAGGGTTTTCCAAAGTGACCACATCTTGAGAACTTCTGAAATTTCTTCACGAGCAGTGCAAGTTCCTGGCTCAGTTCTTCATGGTCACCAAGGCTGCTAGTAGAGTCTTCATCTTCAGACTCAGAGACTGCCTTGGCCTTCAAAGCACGTGATCTGCCATAGCTCAAACCGTAGATCTCTCTCTTCTCAGCAAGCTGGAACTCATGAGTGTTTAGCCTCTCGAGGATATCAGTAGGATCAAGTGACTTGTAGTCAGCACGCTCTTGAATCATCAGTGCCAGAGTATCAAATGAGGAATCTAGTGATTTCAGCAATTTCTTCACCACCTCATGGTCGGTGATGTCAGTGGCGCCAAGTGCTTGAAGCTCATTTGAGATGTCAGTGAGGCGATCGAAGGTTTGCTGAACATTTTCATTGTTGAGTCTTTTGAAGCGGTTGAAGAGATTGCGAAGAACGTCAACACAAGAGTCACGTTGAGTTGAGACTCCTTCATTTACTTTGGACAACCTATCCCAGATAAGCTTGGCAGTTTCCAAAGCACTCACTCTTCCATACTGTCCTTTACTCAGATGACCACATATGATATTCTTCGCTTGAGAATCGAGTTGCTTGAATCTTTTCACATCAGTAGCGTTCAGAGAAGGTGTGACTGAGGGAACACCGTTTTCCACAACATACCAGAGATCGTTATCAATTGCCTCAAGATGCATTCGCATCTTATTCTTCCAGTAGGGGTAGTCCGTTCCATCGAAGGTAGGTGAGGGAGTCCTGGATTAGGGGGTGTCCGGATAGCCGGACTACCATCATCAGCCGAACTATCATCGGCCGGACTATCATCATCGACCGAACTCCAAGACTATGAAGATACAAGATTGAAGACTTCGTCCCGTGTCTGGATGGGACTTTCCTTGGCGTGGAAGGCAAGCTTGGCGATACGGATACGTAGATCTCCTACCATTGTAACCGACTCTATGTAACCCTAGCCCTCTCCGGTGTCTATATAAACCGGATGGCTCTAGTCCGTAGGACACAACAACAACCATTACAATCATACCATAGGCTAGCTTCTAGGGTTTAGCCTCCTTGATCTCGTGGTAGATTCACTCTTGTAAACATCCACAATATCAGTATCAATCAAGCAGGACGTAGGGTTTTACCTCCATCAAGAGGGCCCGAACCTGGGTAAAACATCGTGTCCCTTGTCTCCTGTTACCATCCGCCTTAATATAGACCCGCTTGAAGACTAACTCAGATTTCTCCCCCTTTGTCATCAAATGACCAAAAGGATTGAAACTGAGGACTAACGCCCCTGAAGAAGTTCAGTCGATGGAGGAGCGCCAGCGTTGTCGGGGTTGTTTGTTGTAGAAGGGCCTGCCGCAGTGTCGTCCAAATCTTCATACTCATAAGTGTCACGCGATGAAGAATAAGAGCTGGCCACCAAGGAAGGAACTTTGACCTTCCTGAATTTCTTCGTAGGAGGTGCAGACCAGTCAAATTCTTCCTTGAGACCCATATTCTTCAGATCTGCAGCGCTGTAGACATGAGAGAGAACAACCCAGGTACGGTTGAAGTTTTCATGGAGGTAGTATTGGTTTTTCTTCACTGCATTGTGTGTTGAGGTCATGTTGTGAAGAATTGAACCAAACTGACGCTTGACCCATTTATGATTGCGATCAACCTTCTGATGAAGACTGAGGAGTAACTCACGATCAGTCATCACCCTGGGTGCTGTGGCTTGAGGAGTTTGCTTGGCTGAGGTATTTGCAGCAGAGTCATGTGTGGCGGAATCGTCATTGGTAGAGTAAGATGCAGCCTTGCGAAATTGACCATCCAATGGACGAATGCCTTCATCGATCACAGCAGCGGCCTTGCCTTTATCATCAGCTGATGAAACTGTCCGTTTGAGGACTTCAATGGGAGGCAAGTAGCTACCGTGGTTCAGAGTGTCAGCTTTGTAATTCAGTGAGGATCTTGCCCTGATGAATCTCATAATCCAAGGAGCATAGGGCTTCAGCTCGAATGGTGACATAGCAATATTGGCCAGAGTCCTCATGAAGAAATCATGGAAGTTGACGAGAATGCCATGAATGATGTTGAAAAGCATATTCTTCATGATGCCAATGACTTCTTCATCATTTGAGTCGTGGCCTTTGATGGGACTCATTGTCTTCGTCCGAATTCGATAGACAGTTAGAGGCACATATAGTAATTCCTTGACGAGGAATTTGGTTCGTGGGGCCTGCCTTGGCTTCAAAGGCTTCATCAGCACTTGCATATAGTGATTTGAAAGTTCTGGTTCGTTGTAGATACAACGAGCATCATCAAGTGGAGGACTGAGTGGTAGAGCACGAAGCAATTCAGTTGCTGGTGCCTTGTAGTGAGTATTTTCAGTCATCCAGTCTAGTAACCATGAGTTCACGTCTTCAGCATCTCCAGTGATGTGCAGAGTTGCATAAAATTGAAGAATGAGTTCTTCATTCCAGTCACAGATATCAATGCAGAAATTCAGAAGTCCTGCATCGTGAAGAACACTGAGGACTGGCTCAAAGCCGGGCAGAGACTCCATGTCCACATGAGGAATATGTGCATGATCGAAGACTTTGTCTTTGTTGAAGAGCACTGAGGAGTAGAAATTGGCTTGGCTGGCAGTCTAGAAATGCCTCTTCCTTATGCGAGCAGAATCATATGGATTATAATCAGTGAAGAATACGTGCTCGGCAAAGAAATCTTCAGCCTTGAACTTCTGTTTGCTTGAGAACGGATTCTTTTGCTTTGGCAGAGGGGTGTCAGTGAGTTGCATCACCACCTCAGGAATCGCGAGCTCAGGTTCTTCAGGCTGAGGAATTTCTTGTTCCTCAACAGGTGCAGTCTGAGGATCAGCAGCAGCAGGTTCATCAGCACTAGTGGCTGGAATTTCTTCATGCACAGAGAGAGTGGGTTGAGTTTCTTCAGAGCCCAATTGAACTGTTGGTGCAGGGGACTGAGGAATTTGTTGTAGTGGGGTGAAGACTGGAGAATTTGGATGCTGACTTTCCCAAAAGTCATCGTTCATCACAGGTGTGGTGCACCCTATATCCACATCTTCATCTTCAATTTCCTCAACACCAGCCTCTTCAGCTGTGAACTGAGGCATAGGTGAGGAAATGACTGGCGTTGAAGGGATTGCGTCCACTTCAATTTCTTCATCAATCTGCTCTGACGAAGCAGCAGAATGATGTTCTTCATCAGATCCGACTGGGATCTCATAGTCTTCTCCAAAAGGAACAAGGTCCTTTGATGGCATGGAGGAAATCGGAACATCATCAATTGGATTTTCGAGTGAGCTGGTCATTGGCTTCATTTTCTTCGCAGCCGAAGAATTTGACACAGCTGATGCCTTCCTTTTCTTCACTGCAGCTCGCTCTGCAGCCTTGGTCTTCTTCACATCAAATGCACACGGAAGAATTGGAGTTGGGGTAGGTGCAGATGGAGCTGAGGAATCTGGTTGATTTTCTTTAGGCGCAACTGATGCAGTTGCCCTGACTTCTTCAGTTTCTTCAGGCGCACCACAAGTGGATGCCCTGGCAATTTCTTCAGCGGCTAGAATGGGATCATCAGCCCTGGAACTAACATTTTCATCAGCAGCCTGAACTTCATCAGCGATGCTGGCATGTTCTTCAGTCGGCTGAGCTGAGAATCCAGCCGGAGGAATTTCATGTTGCGTTGGGGCAGCAACATTGGTGAATTTCTTCGTCAGGTTGACGAATCTGACTTTGGCTCCTTGCCAATCAGCATAGTAGGCATCAAAATCCTTGCTGAGGGCTTGAATTTCAGACTGAGCCTGGAGAAGTTCCTCAGGTGTCATTCTGACAACGTTTTTCTTTAGGAGCTTCTCCTTTCTGTATTGAGCTTTCTTAATCTCTCTTGCCTTTTCAAACTTCCATTTCTCTTCAGTGATGATATGGGTCAACATATGACTTTGTCCAGGGGTCAGATGAAAATCAGGCATAGGGGTGTTTGGATCCTTGTGCCAGAGATCAATATAATCGAGGATTTTCCTCGGATCCAACAGCAGTGGCACAGATGTGCCTTTGGCTCTAGCGGCCCTTTCTTGGCGATCTCTGATGATTTCCGCAAGTTCATCATCATCAGCTTCATCATCAGAAGGCACATGGAATGCGACCTGTTTCTTCTTTGGACTTGGTCGAGGACCTCGTCCAGCTGTTGCTTTGGTCTTCAGCAGAGTCGGGCCAGACGATGACTTTGGTGCAGCTGAGGAACTTGCTGAAACACCAGAGCCAATCGAGAAACTAGCAGTCCTTTGACATGTAGCCAGATGCATAGGAGCTGAGGACTTTGAAGGAGCTGTTGAGGACTTTGGTGGAGCTGTAGCAGTGTGAGGAATTTGCCATGAGGGCACTGCTGAGGAACTTGGCCGTGAGGGCGCTGTTGGTGAAGCACTTGGCTTACGAGCAGGCTTCTTTGGCATGGATTTCCTCGGTTTGACCGAGGCCTCAGTAGCAGTAGCAGTGGCAGAATCCTCATTGAATTTCTTCACTGCCTCCTTGGCTTGTCTTGCCAATTTAGCTTGGCGCTTAGCCCATTCTTCAGGAAAGTCCTCACCACGTTTGATGCTTGTGGGATCAGCTACTTGGCCAGGTGCCAATGGAGCTCTTGGCATGGAGGATTGAGGGCAAATTTCTTCATGTACTTTGGAGTCACATATCTGTATTCCCTCCATTCCCTTGCCCATCTTCGTTCAATCTTCTGAATGCGCACCTTGCGCTGATTTTTGTTTTCTTTGCCAAATTTTGCTTCATCAGGTGTGCAATAGTCAGCATAAATTTCCTCAGGGATTTCAAACGCAGTCATAACCTCAGGTTTCTTTCATCCTTTCAGTGGCTTCTTACCGTCTTCCATATTCTTCAGTTGAGGAATTTGAACAATTGAGTTCTCTGAAGAAGTATGCAGTTTTTCTTCAAGAAACGCTGCAAATGAGTTAAGTTGATGAGAACCTAGTGATTCAGCAGCAGACATGAGTACCTGTGAACAGAGTATAGGTGCGAGGAATTTGGAGAGGTCATATGCGTTCTGAGAAGGTTTTTCGAACAGAACAAGTTTTGAGGAATTTGACCAGATGAACCTTGAGGAATTTCACTAAGCGTTCTTGTCTTAGGTTCCAGAGTTGTATAGATCGAAGATCCACACAATTAGGGAATCTTGAAGAAAATGATTGCTTAGAAAAATAGTTCAAGATCATATGATGTGTGTGGTGTTCATATGTGTGAAGATTTGAAGAATAAACACCTTTGAAGATTTTGAGGAAAGCTTGAGAATCAAAGCGAGTACTCAAAGTAACTTTTAATTACCCGAAGTGAAGAACACGACGAACTGAGAAGAATGGATGAGAAGTTCGTCAGGTTAGATCTTCCTTGCCCTAACTCAGCGGAGGAAGACAGCTACGGCGGCGGCGGAGTGAAGATTTCCGCGGTCGGCGTGAGTACGACGGCGACGAGGTCGAGGCAGCGAAGCTCTTCCTCACCGGCGACGATGGAGTAGCAGCGGCGCTAGGGTTTGAGGAGCTCGAGCGGGAGAGAAGCGATCGATCGGAGTAAATGAAGTGAGGAAGGGGAGAGGGGTATTTATAGACACGGTGAAAAACTGTTCGCCCGAAGATTTGGGACGAACGTGCCCCTGCCCTTTCTCCTTCACGCGACATGTGTCACCCACGTACTGTGTAGTGGAGATCGTGTACGATCGTGGGTGAATAGAATAATGCATCGTGGGATGCGGAACAATTTGAGCGGCAAAACCGAAAATTTGGATAAGATTTGTTTTAAAGTTTTGTTTACAATTTCTTCAGCTGACGAGGACACAGTGAAGATTTGGAACGAGTTTCAAATAGAACACACATGAAGAATTTGTGAATGGATTGGGTTGAGTATAGCATAGAGGGGGAAGGGTCCGATCACATTCACTTAGCAGAAAAAGCAGCTTGAAGAAATAGCTATAAGTGAATGCTGTAGAGGACATAAACTCACATATATATATAGCCAATGAAGAAAAACGAAGGAACCAGTGAAGATTTTGAAAAGTTGAAGAATTTGAAAAACTGAAGAATTTCAAAACTGAAGAAAAACTCAAATTGAAGATTTTCAACTTTTTTGTGGTGGCGTGACCCACCGTATAAGAATGATGATTTCAGACACCGCGTACAATTGTCGTAGGGTTATGAGAATCAAATTCTTCATTAATTTCTTCACACTTAGAGTGTTATTCTTCATTGATTGAAGAAAAACGTTTCTTCATGTGTTGCACATCTAAGTCATAAATTTTGCATAAGTGTTAGGATGTGTGTCCTTTTCAAAGAACATTCGAAGATTCTAAGATATTTAGCTCACACCGCAACTTGCTAAATCTCTTCTCATCCAAGGGCTTAGTGAAGATATCAGCTAGCTGTTCTTCAGTCTTCACGTGCTCGATGGAGATGTCGCCCTTCAACACATGATCACGAAGAAAATGATGACGAATCTGAATGTGCTTTGCCTTCGAGTGCTGAACTGGGTTGTGAGCAATCTTGATGGCACTCTCATTGTCGCAAAGGAGAGGCACATTCTTCACGTTGACGCCATAGTCCTTGAGTGTTTGATTCATCCAAAGCAGTTGAGCACAGCAAGAACCAGCAGCAATGTATTCAACTTCCGTAGTAGAGAGTGATACGCAGTTCTGTTTCTTCGAGGACCAACAGACCAAAGATCGTCCAAGGAAATGACAAGTGCCAGAAGTTGACTTGTGGTCCACACGATCACCAGCATAGTCAGAGTCAGAATATCCAATGAGATCAAAAGCAGAGCCCTTGGGGTACCATAATCCTAGTGTTGGTGTGTGAGCTAGATATCGAAGAATATGCTTCACAGCCTTATGGTGTGATTCCTTCGGTGCAGCTTGAAATCGGGCACACATGCAAACACTAAGCATTATATCTGGCCTAGATTCACATAAGTACAATAAAGAACCAATCATGGAGCGGTATACCTTGTGATCGAAGTCAATACCATTTTCATCGGTGCATAGATGGCCTTCTGTGGGCATAGGAATTTTGACGCCTTTGCAATCTTGCATGCCGAATTTCCTCAGTACATCTTTGAGGTATTTCTCCTAAGATATGAATATGCCATTGCACTGTTGACGAATTTGAAGACCTAAGAAGAATTTCAACTCTCCCATCATAGACATTTGATATTCTTCACTCATCATATAGGCAAATTCATCACTATAACGTTGGTCAGTACAGCCAAAGATAATATCATCAACATATATTTGGCACACAAACAGTTCACCATCATAAGATTTAGTAAAGAGAGTAGGGTCGAGTGAACCGGGTGTGAAGCCATTCTTCACGAAGAATTCCTTCAATGTATCATACCACGCCCAAGGGGCTTGCTTGAGGCCATAGAGGGCCTTATTAAGTCTGAAGACTTTGTCAGGATTCTTTGGATCTTCAAAACCTGGGGGTTGAGCAACATATACTTCTTCCTCAAGCTTACCATTGAGGAATGCACTTTTCACATCCATTTGATATAAGATGATATCATGATGATTAGCACAAGCAAGTAATATGCGAATAGCCTCAAGTCTAGCAACAGGTGCAAAAGTTTCATCGAAATCAATTCCTTCAACCTGTATGTAGCCTTGAGCTACAAGTCGTGCCTTATTCCTTACCACAAGGCCATTTTCATCTTGCTTGTTGCGGTAGATCCACTTTGTGCCAATGATATTATGCTTGCGAGGATCTGGACGTTTGACCAGTTCCCAGACATTGTTGAGCTCGAACTGATGTAATTCTTCTTGCATAGCCTGAATCCACTCCGGCTCCAAAAATGCTTCATCTACCTTAGTGGGCTCTGTGATAGAGACAAAAGCATAGTGCCCACAAAAGTTAGATAAATGTGAAGCTTTTGAGCGTGTGAGAGGACCTGGCGCTCGAATGTCGTCGATGATCTTTTCCACTTGCACTTCTTTTGCAACGCGAGGATGAGCTGGTTGACGTTGAGGTATTTGATCATTTTCCTCAGCACCATTGTCTTCAGCATTATCTTCAGGTGCGTCAGCTCAACGTTCTTCACGTACTGGAATGAATTCTTCAGCAAATTCTTCAGTAGGAATGACATCCTCAGTTGCCTTGAGCTTGATAGAATCCTCAGGTGCTAGTTCATCTAACACAGAAGGTAGGTGCTCTCTTTGCGAGCCATTAGTTTCATCGAACCGCACATCTACAGTTTCAACAATCTTGTGAAGAGCGATGTTGAAGACTCTGTAGGTGTGCGAGTCCTTTCCGTAACCAAGCATAAAACCTTCATGTGCTTTCGGTGCAAATTTAGAATTGTGGTGAGGATCTCTAATCCAACATTTAGCACCGAAGACTTTGAAATAACTCACATTGGGTTTCTTGTCAGTGAGGAGTTCATAGGCAGTCTTCTTGAAGAATTTGTGAAGATATACTCTGTTGATGATGTGGCACGCAGTATCAATTGCATCAATCCAAAAACGATGAGGCGTTTTGTATTCATTAAGCATAGTGCGAGCCATCTCAACAAGAGTTCTGTTCTTGCGCTCCACGACGCCATTTTGCTGAGGAGTATAAGGAGCAGATAACTCATCAGTAATACCAAGTTCATCAAGATAGTCATCAAGACCGGAATTCTTGAACTCAGTTCCATTGTCACTTCTGATGTGCTTGATCTTCACACCAAAGTTGGCTGAAGCCCTCGAGGAAAATCATTTGAAGACTTCCTGCACTTCTTGTTTGTAAGTAACAATGTGTACCCATGTATATCGAGAGTAATCATCAACAATGACAAAACCATATAGAGATGCAGCATTAGAGACTGCTGAGTAATGATTAGGTCCGAAGAGGTCCATGTGAAGCAATTCAAATGGACGAGTAGTGGTCATGATAGTCTTCGCTGGATGCTTGGCCTTGGTCATTTTTCCAGCTTCACAGGCTCCGCATAAGTGATCCTTGAGGAATTTGACATTTTCAATGCCAATGACATGCTTCTTCTTCGCAAGCGTGTGCAAATTCCTCATGCCTGCGTGACCAAGTCGTCGATGCCATAGCCAGCCTTCTGAAACTTTCGCGAGTAGACACACGGCTGGTTGTGGTCCTGTAGAGAAATCAACAATATACAAATCTCCTCTCCTAAAGCCTTCGAAGACTTTGGAATTGTCAGCTTCCATAATCACAACACAGCGATACTTGCCAAAGACAACAACCATATCAAGATCACAAAGCATTGAGACTGACATGAGGTTGTATCCTAAGGACTCAACAAGCATGACTTTGTCCATGTGTTTATCCTTAGAGATTGCAACCTTACCAAGACCCAATACCTGACTTTTTCCTTTGTCAGCAAAGATGATATGCTTCAGATGTGACGGTGATAAGGGAGCATCCATCAAAAGATTCTTGTCACCAGTCATGTGATTTGTACATCCACTATCGAGGACCCATTCAGTGGTTTTGGGTTGATCATCCTGCAGATGAATTAGTGTAACTTACAATCTCATATGCTTCATTAGTGAAGAATATGATATCAAGTTCATCAGATGAATTTCATCAAGCGGTAAACAGATATAGCAGTATGAGGACGTGTGAAATGAAAGTTCATTTCATCATGGTTAGCCTGCGTCCTTTCAGGCAATTTTGTCAGGTCCCCAGCAAATTCTTCAGATGTTAAGGCACGTCTCGAGACCTGACCCTGCAGAAGAGATTAGTTCTTTTTCTTCACCACCCACATCTGAAGGGGTGGCAAAGAGTTCATCACTCTGCGAGCACCATATGAGAAAGGTGGCATAGAGGCCAATCCATTTCGTTTCACATAAGAGGGGTTAGGGTAAGCATATGAATAAGTAGAGAAATTCTTCGAGGACTTATGAACATAATGATTTGAAGAATAATGTGCATATTCATAGTCCTTAGCTCTACCCTGCGAAACAGAGTTGTTAGCACGATGATAATCATGTGAGGACTTTGATCCATTTGAGGAATTTGATCCATATGAAGAATTAGGTCCATATGAAGAATTTGGTCCATATGAAGAGTTTGTTCTGGGGTTCCTATTCTTCACAGGTGGTGTCATGAGGACATTCACCTGAAGACTTTCAACATAACTTTTGGGAACCCAGATTTTCTTCATAGGGGAACCGTTCCTGCAGTTAGTCCCAACATATCTAGCAAATACTTCACCATTCTGATTTTTGAACAGTTTATAGTTGGAGTCAAATGACTCATCAGAAGAATGAGGAGATTCACATGTAAAGCCAGATAAATTGGATGGGTCAACTGGAGGTCCCTTTGCAGCAACCCATGAGGTTTTGGGGTACTGCTCAGGCTTCCAATATGTTCCATCAGCATTAAGTTTCCTCTCAAAGGCAATACCCTCTTTCCTAGGGTTTCTGTTGAGGATCTGCTTTTTGGGCACATCACAGAGAATCTGATGCCCTTTGAGGCTTTTGTACATGCCTGTTGTGTACAGTTCCTCCAGCCCTGCATCGTCAGTGATACTAGCAATGTCCTCAGATGAGGAATTAGTGATAGCAGAGGCAGGTGAAGAACTTGTAACAGTTGAAGCATTTGAACATTCAGGTGAAGAATTAGCAGATTCACGTTCAATGCACTTTAAGCATGGAGGAATAAATTCTTCCTGAGAAGTGCTGATTTGTTGAGCAAGTAATGAATCACAGCCTTCTCTTGTAGTCACTTGATGAGGAATCACTGCTTCTTGAGGATTTTCCAAAGCGACCACGTCTTGAGAACTTCTGGAATTTCTTCACGAGCAGTGCTAGCTCCTGGCTCAATTCTTCAGGATCACCAAGGCTACTACCAGAGTCCTCACATTCAGACTCAGACACAACCTTGGCCTTCAGGGCACGTGGTTTGCCATAGCTCGAACCATAGAGATCTCTCTTTTCAGCAAGCTGGAACTCGTGAGTATTTAGCCTTTCGAGGATATCAGCAGGATCAAGAGACTTGTAGTCAGCCCGTTCTTGTATCATCAGACCCAGAGTATCAAATGAGGAATCAAGCGATCTCAACAGTTTCTTCACTACCTCATGGTCAGTGATGTCAGTGGCACCGAGGGCTTGAAGCTCATTTGAGATGTCAGTGAGGCGATCAAAGGTTTGCTGGACATTTTCATTGTCGAGTCTTTTGAAGCGGTTGAAGAGATTCCGAAGAACATCAACTCAAGAGTCACGCTGAGTTGAGACTCCTTCATTCACTTTGGACAGCCTATCCTAGATAAGCTTAGCAGTTTCCAAAGCACTCACCCTTCCATACTGTCCTTTACTCAGATGGCCACATATGATATTCTTCGCTTGAGAATCGAGTTGCTTGAATCTCTTCACATCGGTAGCGTTCAGTGAGGGTGAAACAGAGGGAACACCATTTTCCACAACATACCAGAGATCGTTGTCAATTGCCTCGAGATGCATTCGCATCTTGTTTTTCCAGTAGGGGTAGTCTGTCCCATCAAAGGTAGGACGCCCAGCCGAGACCTTGATCATACCTGCGGTCGACATAACTAAAACTCCAGGCGGTTAAACCAAAATCAGACAGAACAAGGGAGTACCTTGCTCTGATACCAATTGAAAGTGCGTTATGTCGACTAGAGGGGGGGTGAATAGGCGATTTTTATGAATTCTTCACTGAGGAATTTGCCTGTGAGGAAATTCCTTAGCGAAGAACTATTAGCAGCGAAATAAGTACTCAGAAGTAAGCGTAACAGAATACAAGCATGGTCATCATGATGAAATGAAGACTAGCACAGAGTACAGAAAGCGTAATCACAGGATAACACAAGATGAAGACAAACAGACTAAAGAAATTGAACTGAGGAAATTGAGAAAGTCTTTAGTCAAAGTCTTCAAACACAGATATGAACAAACACTCAACACAATAATGAGGAAATGAAAGGGTTGAGGAAATAGAACCAGTTAGGTTGGTGAAGACAATGATTTGGTAGACCAGTTCCAACTGCTGTCTCAGTTGTACGTCTGGTTGGAGCGGCTGAGTATTTAAACTCGAGGACACGCAGTCCCGGACACCCAGTCGCTGAGCACGCAGCTCAGGACACCCAGTCCTCACCGTATTCTCCTTGAACTAAGGTCACGCAGACCTCGTCCAATCACTCGTGGTAAGTCTTCAGGCGACTTCCAAACCTTCAAAGACTTGGTCACTCGGCGATCCACAATTCCTCTTGGATGCTCTAGACCTTGACGCCTAACTGTCTGGAAGAAGCACAGTCTTCAAAGGTAACAAGCGTCGGATCCACGCAGGATCAATTTCTTCAGTGATGCTCAATTACTTTGGGTTTGTAGGGGTTTGGTTTTGGGTTTTCCTCACTCGATGATTTTCGCTCAAAGTCCTCGGAGGATGGGTTGCTCTCAAATGACAAGTGTCAAGTTCTCTCGGAGCAGCCAACCAACTAGTGGTTGTAGGGGGCGGCTATTTATAGCCTAGGGAGCAGCCCAACATGATAAGACATAAATGCCCCTCAATGATATGACCGTTAGGTGGATAAGATATTTTGGGACAGCTGGCGCGCAGCACAGCAACGGTCAGAAATTTGACTCTCAAATTCCTCAGGGCTATCATGTTCCTCACTATGTAGGTAATTCGCACTGACGAATTCCTAACTCCTCAGTCAGAACAAATTCATCAGCGACCAGAAGAATTTCGTCTCTGTAACTGAAGAAAGTGACTGAACTGTATGAGATTTCCAAAGGCTTCACTCGAAGGGATTGGTAGGTGTAGGATTTTGAGTTGAGCATCACATGGAAATTTTTCCTTAGTATTTCCTCGACCCCCTTTAACAGTACGGTGTTTCCTATGACTCAAGAAGGAGAAAATGAAACTATGAAAACAAAAGTCTTCACGCTTCATGTTCCACAAATGAATACCAAGTCTTCAAGGTCACACCAATTTCTTCACTTTCAAAGTCTTCAGAAAGTCTTCAGAACATCAAAGTCTTCAGTTGAAGAACTTCATTTTTAGGGGTCGACTTTCTCTGTAAATATCAAACTCCTCATAGACTTATAGACCTGTGTACACTCACAAACACATTAGTCCCTTAACCTATAAGTCTTCAATACACCAAAATCACTAAGGGGCACTAGATGCACTTACAATTTGTGGCATAGCCTCTTCTTGTAGTCACTGGATGAGGAATCATTGCTGCTTGAGGGTTTTCCAAAGTGACCACATCTTGAGAACTTCTGAAATTTCTTCACGAGCAGTGCAAGTTCCTGGCTCAGTTCTTCATGGTCACCAAGGCTGCTAGTAGAGTCTTCATCTTCAGACTCAGAGACTGCCTTGGCCTTCAAAGCACGTGATCTGCCATAGCTCAAACCGTAGAGATGTCTCTTCTCAGCAAGCTAGAACTCATGAGTGTTTAGCCTCTCGAGGATATCGGCAGGATCAAGTGACTTGTAGTCAGCACGCTCTTGAATCATCAGTGCCAGAGTATCAAATGAGGAATCTAGTGATTTCAGCAATTTCTTCACCACCTCATGGTCGGTGATGTCAGTGGAGCCAAGTGCTTTAAGCTCATTTGAGATGTCAGTGAGGCGATCGAAGGTTTGCTGAACATTTTCATTGTCGAGTCTTTTGAAGCGGTTGAAGAGATTGCGAAGAACGTCAACACAAGAGTCACGTTGAGTTGAGACTCCTTCATTTACTTTGGACAGCCTATCCCATATAAGCTTGGAACTTTCCAAAGCACTCACTCTTCCATACTGTCCTTTACTCAGATGACCACATATGATATTCTTCGCTTGAGAATCGAGTTGCTTGAATCTTTTCACATCAGTAGCGTTCAGAGAAGGTGTGACTGAGGGAACACCATTTTACACAACATACCAGAGATCGTTATCAATTGCCTCAAGATGCATTCGCATCTTATTCTTCCAGTAGGGGTAGTCCGTTCCATCGAAGGTAGGTGAGGGAGTCCTGGATTAGGGGGTGTCCGGATAGCCGGACTACCATCATCAGCCGAACTATCATCGGCCGGACTATCATCATCGACCGGACTCCAAGACTATGAAGATACAAGATTGAAGACTTCGTCCCGTGTCCGGATGGGACTTTCCTTGGCGTGGAAGGCAAGCTTGGCGATACGGATACGTAGATCTCCTACCATTGTAACCGACTCTATGTAACCCTAGCCCTCTCCGGTGTCTATATAAACCGGATGGCTCTAGTCCGTAGGACACAACAACAACCATTACAATCATACCATAGGCTAGCTTCTAGGGTTTAGCCTCCTTGATCTCGTGGTAGATCCACTCTTGTAAACATCCACAATATCAGTATCAATCAAGCAGGACGTAGGGTTTTACCTCCATCAAGAGGGCCTGAACCTGGATAAAACATCATGTCCCTTGTCTCCTGTTACCATCCGCCTTAATATAGACCCGCTTGAAGACTAACTCAGATTTCTCCCCCTTTGTCATCAAATGACCAAAAGGATTGAAACTGAGGACTAACGCCCCTGAAGAAGTTCAGTCGATGGAGGAGCGCCAGCGTTGTCGGGGTTGTTTGTTGTAGAAGGGCCTGCCGTAGTGTCGTCCAAATCTTCATACTCATAAGTGTCACACGATGAAGAATAAGAGCTGGCCAGCAAGGAAGGAACTTTGACCTTCTTGAATTTCTTCGGAGGAGGTGCAGACCAGTCAAATTCTTCCTTGAGACCCATATTCTTCAGATCTGCAGCACTGTAGACATGAGAGAGAACAGCCCAGGTACGGTTGAAGTTTTCATGGAGGTAGTATTGGTTTTTCTTCACTGCATTGTGTGTTGAGGTCATGTTGTGAAGAATTGAACCAAACTGATGCTTGACCCATTTATGATTGCGATCAACCTTCTGATGAAGACTGAGGAGTAACTCATGATCAGTCATCACCCTGGGTGCTGTGGCTTGAGGAGTTTGCTTGGCTGAGGTATTTGCAGCAGAGTCATGTGTGGCGGAATCGTCATTGGTAGAGTAAGATGCAGCCTTGCGAAATTGACCATCCAATGGACGAATGCCTTCATCGATCACAGCAGCGGCCTTGCCTTTATCATCAGCTGATGAAACTGTCCGTTTGAGGACTTCAATGGGAGGCAAGTAGCTACCGTGGTTCAGAGTGTCAGCTTTGTAATTCAGTGAGGATCTTGCCCTGATGAATCTCATAATCCAAGGAGCATAGGGCTTCAGCTCGAATGGTGACATAGCAATATTGGCCAGAGTCCTCATGAAGAAATCATGGAAGTTGACGGGAACGCCATGAATGATGTTGAAAAGCATATTCTTCATGATGCCAACGACTTCTTCATCATTTGAGTCGTGGCCTTTGATGGGACTCATTGTCTTCGTCAGAATTTGATAGACAGTTAGAGGCACATACAGTAATTCCTTGACGAGGAATTTGGTTCGTGGGGCCTGCCTTGGCTTCAAAGGCTTCATCAGCACTTGCATATAGTGATTTGAAAGTTCTGGTTCGTTGTAGATACAACGAGCATCATCAAGTGGAGGACTGAGTGGTAGATCACGAAGCAATTCAGTTGCTGGTGCCTTGTAGTGAGTATTTTCAGTCATCCAGTCTAGTAACAATGAGTTCACGTCTTCAGCGTCTCCAGTGATGTGCAGAGTTGCATAAAATTGAAGAATGAGTTCTTCATTCCAGTCACAGATATCAATGCAGAAATTCAGAAGTCCTGCATCGTGAAGAACACTGAGGACTGGCTCAAAGCCGGGCAGAGACTCCATGTCCACATGAGGAATATGTGCATGATCGAAGACTTTGTCTTTGTTGAAGAGCACTGAGGAGTAGAAATTGGCTTGGCTGGCAGTCTAGAAACGCCTCTTCCTTATGCGAGCAGAATCATATGGATTATAATCAGTGAAGAATACGTGCTCGGCAAAGAAATCTTCAGCCTTGAACTTCTGTTTGCTTGAGAACGGATTCTTTTGCTTTGGCAGAGGGGTGTCAGTGAGTTGCATCACCACCTCAGGAATCGCGAGCTCAGGTTCTTCAGGCTGAGGAATTTCTTGTTCCTCAACAGGTGCAGTCTGAGGATCATCAGCAGGAGGTTCATCAGCACTAGTGGCTGGAATTTCTTCATGCACAGAGAGAGTGGGTTGAGTTTCTTCAGAGCCCAATTGAACTGTTGGTGCAGGGGACTGAGGAATTTGTTGTAGTGGGGTGAAGACTGGAGAATTTGGATGCTGACTTTCCCAAAAGTCATCATTCATCACAGGTGTGGTGCACCCTATATCCACATCTTCATCTTCAATTTCCTCAACACCAGCCTCTTCAGCTGTGAACTGAGGCATAGGTGAGGAAATGACTGGCGTTGAAGGGATTGTGTCCACTTCAATTTCTTCATCAATCTGCTCTGACGAAGCAGCAGAATGATGTTCTTCATCAGATCCGACTGGGATCTCATAGTCTTCTCCAAAAGGAACAAGGTCCTTTGATGGCATGGAGGAAATCAGAACATCATCAATTGGATTTTCGAGTGAGCTGGTCATTGGCTTCATTTTCTTCGCAGCCGAAGAATTTGACACAGCTGATGCCTTCCTTTTCTTCACTGCAGCTCGCTCTGCAGCCTTGGTCTTCTTCACATCAAATGCACATGGAAGAATTGGAGTTGGTGTAGGTGCAGATGGAGCTGAGGAATATGGTTGATTTTCTTCAGGCGCAACTTATGCAGTTGCCTTGACTTCTTCAGTTTCTTCAGGCGCACCACTAGTGGATGCCCTGGCAATTTCTTCTGCGGCTGGAATGGGATCATCAGCCCTGGAACTAACATTTTCATCAGCAGCCTGAACTTCATCAGCGGTGCTGGCATGTTCTTCAGTCGGCTGAGCTGAGACTCCAGCCTGAGGAATTTCATGTTGCGTTGGGGCAGCAACATTGGTGAATTTCTTCGTCGGGTTGACGAATCTGAATTTGGCTCCTTGCCAATCAGCATAGTAGGCATCAAAATCCTTGCTGAGGGCTTGAATTTCAGACTGAGCCTGGAGAAGTTCCTCAGGTGTCATTCTGACAACGTTTTTCTTCAGGAGCTTCTCCTTTCTGTATTGAGCTTTCTTAATCTCTCTTGCCTTTTCAAACTTCCATTTCTCTTTAGTGATGAAATGGGTCAACATATGACTTTGTCCAGGGGTCAGATGAAAATCAGGCATAGGGGTGTTTGGATCCTTGTGCCAGAGATCAATATAATCAAGGATTTTCCTCGGATCCAACAGCAGTGGCATAGATGTGCCTTTAGCTCTAGCGGCCCTTTCTTGGCGATCTCTGATGATTTACGCAAGTTCATCATCATCAGCTTCATCATCAGAAGGCACATGGAATGCGACCTGTTTCTTCTTTGGACTTGGCCGAGGACCTCGTCCAGCTGTTGCTTTGGTCTTCAGCAGAGTCGGGCCAGACGATGACTTTGGTGCAGCTGAGGAACTTGCTGAAACACCAGAGGCAATCGAGAAACTAGCAGTCCTTTGACATGTAGCCAGATGCATAGGAGCTGAGGACTTTGAAGGAGCTGTTGAGGACTTTCGTGGAGCTGTAGCAGTGTGAGGAATTTGCCGTGAGGGCACTGGTGAGGAACTTGGCCGTGAGGGCGCTGTTGGTGAAGCACTTGGCTTACGAGCAGGCTTCTTTGGCATGGATTTCCTTGGTTTGACCGAGGCCTCAGTAGCAGTAGCAGTGGCAGAATCCTCATTGAATTTCTTCACTGCCTCCTTGGCTTGTCTTGCCAATTTAGCTTGGCGCTTAGCCCATTCTTCAGGAAAGTCCTCACCACGTTTGATGCTTGTGGGATCAGCTACTTGGCCAGGTGCCAATGGAGCTCTTGGCATGGAGGATTGAGGGCGAATTTCTTCATGTACTTTGGAGTCACATATCTGTATTCCCTCCATTCCCTTGCCCATCTTCGTTCAATCTTCTGAATGCGCACCTTGCGCTGATTTTTGTTTTCTTTGCCAAATTTTGCTTCATCAGGTGTGCAATAGTCAGCATAAATTTCCTCAGGGATTTCAAACGCAGTCATAACCTCAGGTTTCTTTCCTCCTTTCTGTGGCTTCTTACCGTCTGCCATATTCTTCAGTTGAGGAATTTGAACAATTGAGTTCTCTGAAGAAGTATGCAGTTTTTCTTCAAGAAACGCTGCAAATGAGTTAAGTTGATGAGAACCTAGTGATTCAGCAGCAGACATGAGTACCTGTGAACAGAGTACAGGTGCGAGGAATTTGGAGAGGTCATATGCGTTCTGAGAAGGTTTTTCGAACAGAACAAGTTTTGAGGAATTTGACCAGATGAACCTTGAGGAATTTCACTAAGCGTTCTTGTCTTAGGTTCCAGAGTTGTACAGATCGAAGATCCACACAATTAGGGAATCTTGAAGAAAATGATTGCTTAGAAAAACAGTTCAAGATCATATGATGTGTGTGGTGTTCATATGTGTGAAGATTTGAAGAATAAACACCTTTGAAGATTTTTAGGAAAGCTTGAGAATCAAAGTGAGTAATCAAAGTAACTTTTAATTACCCGAAGTGAAGAACACGACGAACTGAGAAGAACGGATGAGAAGTTCGTCAGGTTAGATCTTCCTTGCCCTAGCTCAGCGGAGGAAGACAGCTACGGCGGCGGCGGAGTGAAGATTTCCGCGGTCGGCGTGAGTACGACGGCGACGAGGTCGAGGCAGCGAAGCTCTTCCTCACCGACGACGATGGAGTAGCGGCGGCTCTAGGGTTTGAGGAGCTCGAGCGGGAGAGAAGCGATCGATCGGAGTAAATGAAGTGAGGAAGGGGAGAGGGGTATTTATAGACACGGTGAAAAACTGTTCGCCCGAAGATTTGGGACGAACGTGCCCCTGCCCTTTCTCCTTCACGCGACATGTGTCACCCACGTACTGTGTAGTGGAGATCGTGTACGATCGTGGGTGAATAGAATAATGCATCGTGGGATGCGGAACAATTTGAGCGGCAAAACCGAAAATTTGGATAAGATTTGTTTTAAAGTTTCGTTCACAATTTCTTTAGCTGACGAGGACACAGTGAAGATTTGGAACAAGTTTCAAATAGAACGCACATGAAGAATTTGTGAATGGATTGGGTTGAGTATAGCATAGAGGGGGAAGGGTCCGATCACATTCACTTAGTAGAAAAAGCAGCTTGAAGAAATAGCTATAAGTGAATGCTGTAGAGGACATAAACTCACATATATATATATAGCCAATGAAGAAAAACGAAGGAACCAGTTAAGATTTTGAAAAGTTGAAGAATTTGAAAAACTGAAGAATTTCAAAACTGAAGAAAACCTCAAATTGAAGATTTTCAACTTTTTTGTGGTGGCGTGACCCACCGTATAAGAATGATGATTTCAAACACCGCGTACAATTGTCGTAGGGTTATGAGAATCAAATTCTTCATTAATTTCTTCACACTTAGAGTGTTATTCTTCATTGATTGAAGAAAAACGTTTCTTCATGTGTTGCACATCTAAGTCATAAATTTTGCATAAGTGTTAGGATGTGTGTCCTTTTCAAAGAACATTCGAAGATTCTAAGATATTTAGCTCACACCGCAACTTGCTAAATCTCTTCTCATCCAAGGGCTTAGTGAAGATATCAGCTAGCTGTTCTTCAGTCTTCACGTGCTCGATGGAGATGTCGCCCTTCAACACATGATCACGAAGAAAATGATGACGAATCTGAATGTGCTTTGCCTTCGAGTGCTGAACTGGGTTGTGAGCAATCTTGATGGCACTCTCATTGTCGCAAAGGAGAGGCACATTCTTCACGTTGACGCCATAGTCCTTGAGTGTTTGCTTCATCCAAAGCAGTTGAGCACAGCAAGAACCAACAACAATGTATTCAGCTTCCGTAGTAGACAGTGATACGCGGTTCTGTTTCTTCGAGGACCAACAGACCAAAGATCGTCCGAGGAAATGACAAGTGCCAGAAGTTGACTTGTGGTCCACACGATCACCGGCATAGTCAGAGTCAGAATATCCAATGAGATCAAAAGCAGAGCCCTTGGGGTACCATAATCCTAGTGTTGGTGTGTGAGCTAGATATCGAAGAATATGCTTCACAGCCTTATGGTGTGATTCCTTCGGTGCAGCTTGAAATCGGGCACACATGCAAACACTAAGCATTATATCTGGCCTAGATTCACATAAGTACAATAAAGAACCAATCATGGAGCGGTATACCTTGTGATCGAAGTCAATACCATTTTCATCGGTGCATAGATGGCCTTCTGTGGGCATAGGAATTTTGACGCCTTTGCAATCTTGCATGCCGAATTTCCTCAGTACATCTTTGAGGTATTTCTCCTAAGATATGAATATGCCATTGCACTGTTGACGAATTTGAAGACCTAAGAAGAATTTCAACTCTCCCATCATAGACATTTGATATTCTTCACTCATCATATAGGCAAATTCATCACTATAACGTTGGTCAGTACAGCCAAAGATAATATCATCAACATATATTTGGCACACAAACAGTTCACCATCATAAGATTTAGTAAAGAGAGTAGGGTCGAGTGAACCGGGTGTGAAGCCATTCTTCACGAAGAATTCCTTCAATGTATCATACCACGCCCAAGGGGCTTGCTTGAGGCCATAGAGGGCCTTATTAAGTCTGAAGACTTTGTCAGGATTCTTTGGATCTTCAAAACCTGGGGGTTGAGCAACATATACTTCTTCCTCAAGCTTACCATTGAGGAATGCACTTTTCACATCCATTTGATATAAGATGATATCATGATGATTAGCACAAGCAAGTAATATGCGAATAGCCTCAAGTCTAGCAACAGGTGCAAAAGTTTCATCGAAATCAATTCCTTCAACCTGTATGTAGCCTTGAGCTACAAGTCGTGCCTTATTCCTTACCACAAGGCCATTTTCATCTTGCTTGTTGCGGTAGATCCACTTTGTGCCAATGATATTATGCTTGCGAGGATCTGGACGTTTGACCAGTTCCCAGACATTGTTGAGCTCGAACTGATGTAATTCTTCTTGCATAGCCTGAATCAACTCCGGCTCCAAAAATGCTTCATCTACCTTAGTGGGCTCTGTGATAGAGACAAAAGCATAGTGCCCACAAAAGTTAGATAAATGTGAAGCTTTTGAGCGTGTGAGAGGACCTGGCGCTCGAATGTCGTCGATGATCTTTTCCACTTGCACTTCTTTTGCAACGCGAGGATGAGCTGGTTGTCGTCGAGGTATTTGATCATTTTCCTCAGCACCATTGTCTTCAGCATTATCTTCAGGTGCGTCAGCTCGACGTTCTTCGCGTACTGGAATGAATTCTTCAGCAAATTCTTTAGTAGGAATGACATCCTCAGTTGCCTTGAGCTTGATAGAATCCTCAGGTGCTAGTTCATCTAACACAGAAGGTAGGTGCTCTCTTTGTGAGCCATTAGTTTCATCGAACCGCACATCTACAGTTTCAACAATCTTGTGAAGAGCGATGTTGAAGACTCTGTAGGTGTGCGAGTCCTTTCCGTAACCAAGCATACAACCTTCATGTGCTTTTGGTGCAAATTTAGAATTGTGGTGAGGATCTCTAATCCAACATTTAGCACCGAAGACTTTGAAATAACTCACATTGGGTTTCTTGTCAGTGAGGAGTTCATAGGCAGTCTTCTTGAAGAATTTGTGAAGATATACTCTGTTGATGATGTGGCACGCAGTATCAATTGCATCAATCCAAAAATGATGAGGCGTTTTGTATTCATCAAGCATAGTGCGAGCCATCTCAACAAGAGTTCTGTTCTTGCGCTCCACGACGCCATTTTGCTGAGGAGTATAAGGAGCAGATAACTCATGAGTAATACCAAGTTCATCAAGATAGTCATCAAGACCGGAATTCTTGAACTCAGTTCCATTGTCACTTCTGATGTGCTTGATCTTCAAACCAAAGTTGGTTGAAGCCCTCGAGGAAAATCATTTGAAGACTTCCTGCACTTCTTGTTTGTAAGTAACAATGTGTACCCATGTATATCGAGAGTAATCATCAACAATGACAAAACCATATAGAGATGCAGCATTAGAGACTGCTGAGTAATGATTAGGTCCGAAGAGGTCCATGTGAAGCAATTCGAATGGACGAGTAGTGGTCATGATAGTCTTCGCTGGATGCTTGGCCTTGGTCATTTTTCCAGCTTCACAGGCTCCGCATAAGTGATCCTTGAGGAATTTGACATTTTCAATGCCAATGACATGCTTCTTCTTCGCAAGCGTGTGCAAATTCCTCATGCCTGCGTGACCAAGTCGTTGATGCCATAGCCAGCCTTCTGAAGCTTTCGCGAGTAGACACACGGCTGGTTGTGGTCCTGTAGAGAAATCAACAATATACAAATCTCCTCTCCTAAAGCCTTCGAAGACTTTGGAATTGTCAGCTTCCATAATCACAACACAGGATACTTGCCAAAGACAACAACCATATCAAGATCACAAAGCACTGAGACTGACATGAGGTTGTATCCTAAGGACTCAACAAGCATGACTTTGTCCATATGTTTATCCTTAGAGATTGCAACCTTACCAAGACCCAATACCTAACTTTTTCCTTTGTCAGCAAAGATGATATGCTTCAGATGTGACGGTGATAAGGGAGCATCCATCAAAAGATTCTTGTCACCAGTCATGTGATTTGTACATCCACTATCGAGGACCCATTCAGTGGTTTTGGGTTGATCATCCTGCAGATGAATTAGTGTAACTTACAATCTCATATGTTTCATCAGTGAAGAATATGATATCAAGTTCATCAAATGAATTTCATCAAGCGGTAAACAGATATAGCAGTATGAGGACGTGTGAAATGAAAGTTCATTTCATCATGGTTAGCCTGCGTCCTTTCAGGCAATTTTGTCAGGTCCCCAGCAAATTCTTCAGACGTTAAGGCACGTCTGGAGACCTAACCCTGCAGAAGAGATTAGTTCTTTTTCTTCACCACCCACATCTGAAGGGGTGGCAAAGAGTTCATCACTCTGCGAGCACCATATGAGAAAGGTGGCATAGAGGCCAATCCATTTCGTTTCACATAAGAGGGGTTAGGGTAAGCATATGAATAAGCAGAGAAATTCTTCGAGGACTTATGAACATAATGATTTGAAGAATAATGCGCATATTCATAGTCCTTGGCTCTACCCTGCGAAACAGAGTTGTTAGCACGATGATAATCATGTGAGGACTTTGATCCATTTGAGGAATTTGATCCATATGAAGAATTAGGTCCATATGAAGAGTTTGTTCTGGGGTTCCTATTCTTCACAGGTGGTGTCATGAGGACATTCACCTGAAGACTTTCAACATAACTTTTGGGAACCCAGATTTTCTTCATAGGGGAACCGTTCCTGCAGTTAGTCCCAACATATCTAGCAAATACTTCACCATTCTGATTTTTGAACAGTTTATAGTTGGAGTCAAATGACTCATCAGAAGAACGAGGAGATTCACATGTAAAGCCAGATAAATTGGATGGATCAACTGGAGGTCCCTTTGCAGCAACCCATGAGGTTTTGGGGTACTGCTCAGGCTTCCAATATGTTCCATCAGCATTAAGTTTCCTCTCAAAGGCAATACCCTCTTTCCTAGGGTTTCTGTTGAGGATATGCTTTTTGAGCACATCACAGAGAATCTGATGCCCTTTGAGGCTTTTGTAAATGCCTGTCGTGTATAGTTCCTCCAGCCCTGCATCGTCAGTGATACTAGCAATGTCCTTAGATGAGGAATTAGTGATAGCAGAGGCAGGTGAAGAATTTGTAACAATTGAAGCATTTGAACATTCAGGTGAAGAATTAGCAGATTCACGTTCAATGCACTTCAAGCATGGAGGAATAAATTCTTCCTGAGAAGTGCTGATTTGTTGAGCAAGTAATGAATCACGCTCCTTGTGAAGATCTTCATAACTCACTCTTAGCTTCTCAAGATCTTGCTTTCTTTGAAGAAATTCATAAGAAAGTTTCTCATGATCAGATAAGAGAGTGTTATGATGACTTTGAAGGTTATCAAACCTAGACTGAAGTCTCTGAAGATTTTCAGTCAGGGCTTTAGTGCGATCCATTTCTTCACCCAACATATCATCACTTTTGTCTAGCATGTTTTGAACCTTTTCAAATGCCCTTTGTTGTTTTACAGCAATCTTTGCTAGTTTAGAGTAGCTGGGCTTGAGATTCTCATCAAATTCATTTTCACTAGATTCGAGGAGGTGTATTTGAGTACCTTTGCACCTTTTGCCATGAAGCAATAGGTGGGAGCGTAGTTATCATTATCTTCATCAGGCATGTCGGTGGGGTCAGTTTCTTCAGTGTTGAAGATGGACTTGCTAACGAAAGCAGTAGCGAAGGCCAGACTCGCCACACCAGATTCGGATTCTTCAGACTCCTCTTCTTCCTCATGTTCCTCAGATTCAGCTTCAGAGTCCATTTCCTTGCCAATAAATGCCCGAGCCTTCTTGGAGCTGCCCTTCTTGTGAGATGAAGACTTCGAGGATTTTGATGACGAAGATTTTGACGATTTCTTCTTCTTCTTCGCATCATCAGAACTGTAATCCTTGTATTTCTTCTTCTTCAATTCCTTTCCCACTAAGGACAATCTTATATATAATGACCAGGTTTCTTGCATTTGTGGCACAGCCTTCTCTTGTAGTCACTTGATGAGGAATCACTGCTTCTTGAGAATTTTCCAAAGCGACCATGTCTTGAGAACTTCTGGAATTTCTTCACGAGCAGTGCTAGCTCCTGGCTCAATTCTTCAGGATGACCAAGGCTACTACCAGAGTCCTCACATTCAGACTCAGACACAACCTTGGCCTTCAGGGCACGTGGTTTGCCATAGCTCGAACCATAGAGATCTCTCTTTTCAGCAAGCTGGAACTCATGAGTATTTAGCCTTTCGAGGATATCGGCAGGATCAAGAGACTTGTAGTCAGCCCGTTCTTGTATCATCAGACCCAGAGTATCAAATGAGGAATCAAGCGATCTCAACAGTTTCTTCACTACCTCAAGGTCAGTGATGTCAGTGGCACCGAGGGCTTGAAGCTCATTTGAGATGTCAGTGAGGCGATCAAAGGTTTGTTGGACATTTTCATTGTCGAGTCTTTTGAAGCGGTTGAAGAGATTCCGAAGAACATCAACTCGAGAGTCACGCTGAGTTGAGACTCCTTCATTCACTTTGGACAGCCTATCCCAGATAAGCTTAGCAGTTTCCAAAGCACTCACCCTTCCATACTGTCCTTTACTCAGATGGCCGCATATGATATTCTTCGCTTGAGAATCGAGTTGCTTGAATCTCTTCACATCGGTAGCATTCAGTGAGGGTGAAACAGAGGGAACACCATTTTCCACAACATACCAGAGATCGTTGTCAATTGCCTCGAGATGCATTCGCATCTTGTTTTTCCAGTAGGGGTAGTCTGTCCCATCAAAGGTAGGACACCCAGCCGAGACCTTGATCATACCTGCGGTCGACATAACTAAAACTCCAGGCGGTTAAACCAAAATCAGACAGAACAAGGGAGTACCTTGCTCTAATACCAATTGAAAGTGCGTTATGTCGACTAGAGGGGGGTGAATAGGCGATTTTTATGAATTCTTCACTAAGGAATTTGCCTGTGAGGAAATTCCTTAGCGAAGAACTATTACCAGCGGAATAAGTACTCAGAAGTAAGCGTAACAAAATACAAGCATGGTCATCATGATGAAATGAAGACTAGCACAGAGTACAGAAAGCGTAATCACAGGATAACACAAGATGAAGACAAACAGACTGAAGAAATTGAACTGAGGAAGTTGAGAAAGTCTTCAGTCAAAGTCTTCAAACACAGATATGAACAAACACTCAACACAGTAATGAGGAAATGAAAGGGTTGAGGAAATAGAACCAGTTAGGTTGGTGAAGACAATGATTTGGTAGACCAGTTCCAACTGCTGTCTCAGTTGTACGTCTGGTTGGAGCGGCTGAGTATTTAAACTCAAGGACACGCAGTCCCGGACACCCAGTCGCTGAGCACGCAGCTCAGGACACCCATTCCTCACCGTATTCTCCTTGAACTAAGGTCACGCAGACCTCGTCCAATCACTCGTGGTAAGTCTTCAGGCGACTTCCAAACCTTCACAGACTTGGTCACTCGGCGATCCACAATTCCTCTTGGATGCTCTAGACCTTGACGCCTAACCGTCTGGAAGAAGCACAGTCTTCAAAGGTAACAAGCGTCGGATCCACGCAGGATCAATTTCTTCAGTGATGCTCAATCACTTTGGGTTTGTAGGGGTTTGGTTTTGGGTTTTCCTCACTCGATGATTTTCGCTCAAAGTCCTCGGAGGATGGGTTGCTCTCAAATGACAAGTGTCAAGTTCTCTCGGAGCAGCCAACCAACTAGTGGTTGTAGGGGGCGGCTATTTATAGCCTAGGGAGCAGCCCGACATGATAAGACATAAATGCCCCTCAATGATATGACCGTTAGGTGGATAAGATATTTTGGGACAGCTGGCGCGCAGCACAGCAACGGTCAGAAATTTGACTCTCAAATTCCTCAGGGCTATCATGTTCCTCACTGTGTAGGTAATTCGCACTGACGAATTCCTAACTCCTCAGTCAGAACAAATTCATCAGCGACCAGAAGAACTTCGTCTCTGTCATTGAAGAAAGTGACTGAACTGTATGAGATTTCCAAAGGCTTCACTCGAAGGGATTGGTAGGTGTAGGATTTTGAGTTGAGCATCACATGGAAATTTTTCCTTAGTATTTCCTCGACCCCCTTTAACAGTACGGTGTTTCCTATGACTCAAGAAGGAGAAAATGAAACTATGAAAACAAAAGTCTTCACGCTTCATGTTCCACAAATGAATACCAAGTCTTCAAGGTCACACCAATTTCTTCACTTTCAAAGTCTTCAGAAAGTCTTCAGAACATCAAAGTCTTCAATTGAAGAACTTCATTTTTAGGGGTCGACTTTCTCTGTAAATATCAAACTCCTCATAGACTTATAGACCCGTGTACACTCACAAACGCATTAGTCCCTTAACCTATAAGTCTTCAATACACCAAAATCACTAAGGGGCACTAGATGCACTTACAATTTGTGGCATAGCCTCTTCTTGTAGTCACTGGATGAGGAATCATTGCTGCTTGAGGGTTTTCCAAAGTGACCACATCTTGAGAACTTCTGAAATTTCTTCACGAGCAGTGCAAGTTCCTGGCTCAGTTCTTCATGGTCACCAAGGCTGCTAGTAGAGTCTTCATCTTCAGACTCAGAGACTGCCTTGGCCTTCAAAGCACGTGATCTGCCATAGCTCAAATCGTAGAGATGTCTCTTCTCAGCAAGCTGGAACTCATGAGTGTTTAGCCTCTCGAGGATATCGGCAGGATCAAGTGACTTGTAGTCAGCACGCTCTTGAATCATCAGTGCCAGAGTATCAAATGAGGAATCTAGTGATTTCAGCAATTTCTTCACCACCTCATGGTCGGTGATGTCAGTGGAGCCAAGTGCTTGAAGCTCATTTGAGATGTCAGTGAGGCGATCGAAGGTTCGCTGAACATTTTCATTGTCGAGTCTTTTGAAGCGGTTGAATAGATTGCGAAGAACGTCAACACAAGAGTCACGTTGAGTTGAGACTCCTTCATTTACTTTGGACAGCCTATCCCATATAAGCTTGGCAGTTTCCAAAGCACTCACTCTTCCATACTGTCCTTTACTCAGATGACCACATATGATATTCTTCGCTTGAGAATCGAGTTGCTTGAATCTTTTCACATCAATAGCGTTCAGAGAAGGTGTGACTGAGGGAACACCATTTTCCACAACATACCAGAGATCGTTATCAATTGCCTCAAGATGCATTCGCATCTTATTCTTCCAGTAGGGGTAGTCCGTTCCATCGAAGGTAGGTGAGGGAGTCCTGGATTAGGGGGTGTCCGGATAGCCGGACTACCATCATCAGCCGAACTATCATCGGCCGGACTATCATCATCGACCGGACTCCAAGACTATGAAGATACAAGATTGAAGACTTCGTCCCGTGTCCGGATGGGACTTTCCTTGGCGTGGAAGGCAAGCTTGGAGATACGGATACGTAGATCTCCTACCATTGTAACCGACTCTATGTAACCCTAGCCCTCTCCGGTGTCTATATAAACCGGATGGCTCTAGTCCGTAGGACACAACAACAACCATTACAATCATACCATAGGCTAGCTTCTAGGGTTTAGCCTCCTTGATCTCGTGGTAGATCCACTCTTGTAAACATCCACAATATCAGTATCAATCAAGCAGGACGTAGGGTTTTACCTCCATCAAGAGGGCCTGAACCTGGATAAAACATCGTGTCCCTTGTCTCCTGTTACCATCCGCCTTAATATAGACCCGCTTGAAGACTAACTCAGATTTCTCCCCCTTTGTCATCAAATGACCAAAAGGATTGAAACTGAGGACTAATGCCCCTGAAGAAGTTCAGTCGATGGAGGAGCGCTAGCGTTGTCGGGGTTGTTTGTTGTAGAAGGGCCTGCCGTAGTGTCGTCCAAATCTTCATACTCATAAGTGTCACGCGATGAAGAATAAGAGCTGGCCAGCAAGGAAGGAACTTTGACCTTCTTGAATTTCTTCGGAGGAGGTGCAGACCAGTCAAATTCTTCATTGAGACCCATATTCTTCAGATCTGCAGCACTGTAGACATGAGACAGAACAGCCCAGGTACGGTTGAAGTTTTCATGGAGGTAGTATTGGTTTTTCTTCACTGCATTGTGTGTTGAGGTCATGTTGTGAAGAATTGAACCAAACTGACGCTTGACCCATTTATGATTGCGATCAACCTTCTGATGAAGACTGAGGAGTAACTCACGATCAGTCATCACCCTGGGTGCTGTGGCTTGAGGAGTTTGCTTGGCTGAGGTATTTGCAGCAGAGTCATGTGTGGCGGAATCGTCATTGGTAGAGTAAGATGCAGCCTTGCGAAATTGACCATCCAATGGACGAATACCTTCATCGATCACAGCAGCGGCCTTGCCTTTATCATCAGCTAATGAAACTGTCCGTTTGAGGACTTCAATGGGAGGCAAGTAGCTACCGTGGTTCAGAGTGTCATCTTTGTAATTCAGTGAGGATCTTGCCCTGATGAATCTCATAATCCAAGGAGCATAGGGCTTCAGCTCGAATGGTGACATAGCAATATTGGCCAGAGTCCTCATGAAGAAATCATGGAAGTTGACGGGAACGCCATGAATGATGTTGAAAAGCATATTCTTCATGATGCCAACGACTTCTTCATCATTTGAGTCGTGGCCTTTGATGGGACTCATTGTCTTCGTCAGAATTTGATAGACAGTTAGAGGCACATACAGTAATTCCTTGACGAGGAATTTGGTTTGTGGGGCCTGCCTTGGCTTCAAAGGCTTCATCAGCACTTGCATATAGTGATTTGAAAGTTCTGGTTCGTTGTAGATACAACGAGCATCATCAAGTGGAGGACTGAGTGGTAGATCACGAAGCAATTCAGTTGCTGGTGCCTTGTAGTGAGTATTTTCAGTCATCCAGTCTAGTAACCATGAGTTCACGTCTTCAACGTCTCCAGTGATGTGCAGAGTTGCATAAAATTGAAGAATGAGTTCTTCATTCCAGTCACAGATATCAATGCAGAAATTCAGAAGTCCTGCATCGTGAAGAACACTGAGGACTGGCTCAAAGCCGGGCAGAGACTCCATGTCCACATGAGGAATATGTGCATGATCGAAGACTTTGTCTTTGTTGAAGAGCACTAAGGAGTAGAAATTGGCTTGGCTGGCAGTCTAGAAACGCCTCTTCCTTATGCGAGCAGAATCATATGGATTATAATCAGTGAAGAATACGTGCTCGGCAAAGAAATCTTCAGCCTTGAACTTCTGTTTGCTTGAGAACGGATTCTTTTGCTTTGGCAGAGGGGTGTCAGTGAGTTGCATCACCACCTCAGGAATCGCGAGCTCTGGTTCTTCAGGCTGAGGAATTTCTTGTTCCTCAACAGGTGCAGTCTGAGGATCAGCAGCAGCAGGTTCATCAACACTAGTGGCTGGAATTTCTTCATGCACAGAGAGAGTGGGTTGAGTTTCTTCAGAGCCCAATTGAACTGTTGGTGCAGGGGACTGAGGAATTTGTTGTAGTGGGGTGAAGACTGGAGAATTTGGATGCTGACTTTCCCAAAAGTCATCATTCATCACAGGTGTGGTGCACCCTATATCCACATCTTCATCTTCAATTTCCTCAACACCAGCCTCTTCAGCTGTGAACTGAGGCATAGGTGAGGAAATGACTGGCGTTGAAGGGATAGTGTCCACTTCAATTTCTTCATCAATCTGCTCTGACGAAGCAGCAGAATGATGTTCTTCATCAGATCCGACTGGGATCTCATAGTCTTCTCCAAAAGGAACAAGGTCCTTTGATGGCATGGAGGAAATCGGAACATCATCAATTGGATTTTTGAGTGAGCTGGTCATTGGCTTCATTTTCTTCGCAGCCGAAGAATTTGACACAGCTGATGCCTTCCTTTTCTTCACTGCAGCTCGCTCTGCAGCCTTGGTCTTCTTCACATCAAATGCACATGGAAGAATTGGAGTTGGTGTAGGTGCAGATGGAGCTGAGGAATCTGGTTGATTTTCTTCAGGCGCAACTGATGCAGTTGCCCTGACTTCTTCAGTTTCTTCAGGCGCACCACTAGTGGATGCCCTGGCAATTTCTTCAGCGGCTGGAATGGGATCATCAGCCCTGGAACTAACATTTTCATTAGCAGCCTGAACTTCATCAGTGGTGCTGGCATGTTCTTCAGTCGGCTGAGCTGAGACTCCAGCCTGAGGAATTTCATGTTGCATTGGGGCAGCAACATTGGTGAATTTCTTCTTCGGGTTGACGAATCTGACTTTGGCTCCTTGCCAATCAGCATAGTAGGCATCAAAATCCTTGCTGAGGGCTTGAACTTCAGACTGAGCCTGGAGAAGTTCCTTAGGTGTCATTCTGACAACGTTTTTCTTCAGGAGCTTCTCCTTTCTGTATTGAGCTTTCTTAATCTCTCTTGCCTTTTCAAACTTCCATTTCTCTTCAGTGATGAAATGGGTCAACATATGACTTTGTCCAGGGGTCAGATGAAAATCAGGCATAGGGGTGTTTGGATCCTTGTGCCAGAGATCAATATAATCGAGGATTTTCCTCGGATCCAACAGCAGTGGCACAGATGTGCCTTTGGCTCTAGCGGCCCTTTCTTGGCGATCTCTGATGATTTCCGCAAGTTCATCATCATCAGCTTCATCATCAGAAGGCACATGGAATGCGACCTGTTTCTTCTTTGGACTTGGCCGAGGACCTCGTCCAGCTGTTGCTTTGGTCTTCAGCAGAATCGGGCCAGACGGTGACTTTGGTGCAGCTGAGGAACTTGCTGAAACACCAGAGGCAATTGAGAAACCAGCAGTCCTTTGACATGTAGCCAGATGCACAGGAGCTGAGGACTTTGAAGGAGCTGTTGAGGACTTTGGTGGAGCTGTAGCAGTGTGAGGAATTTGCCGTGAGGGCACTGCTGAGGAACTTGGCCGTGAGGGCGCTGTTGGTGAAGCACTTGGCTTACGAGCAGGCTTCTTTGGCATGGATTTCCTTGGTTTGACCGAGGCCTCAGTAGCAGTAGCAGTGGAAGAATCCTCATTGAATTTCTTCACTGCCTCCTTGGCTTGTCTTGCCAATTTAGCTTGGCGCTTAGCCCATTCTTCAGGAAAGTCCTCATCACGTTTGATGCTTGTGGGATTAGCTACTTGGCCAGGTGCCAATGGAGCTCTTGGGCATGGAGGATTGAGGGCGAATTTCTTCATGTACTTTGGAGTCACATATCTGTATTCCCTCCATTCCCTTGCCCATCTTCGTTCAATCTTCTGAATGCGCACCTTGCGCTGATTTTTGTTTTCTTTGCCAAATTTTGCTTCATCAGGTGTGCAATAGTCAGCATAAATTTCCTCAGGGATTTCAAACGCAGTCATAACCTCAGGTTTCTTTCCTCCTTTCTGTGGCTTCTTACCGTCTGCCATATTCTTCAGTTGAGGAATTTGAACAATTGAGTTCTCTGAAGAAGTATGCAGTTTTTCTTCGAGAAACGCTGCAAATGAGTTAAGTTGATGGGAACCTAGTGATTCAGCAGCAGACATGAGTACCTGTGAACAGAGTACAGGTGCGAGGAATTTGGAGAGGTCATATGCGTTCTGAGAAGGTTTTTTGAACAGAACAAGTTTTTAGGAATTTGACCAGATGAACCTTGAGGAGTTTCACTAAGCGTTCTTGTCTTAGGTTCCAGAGTTGTATAGATTGAAGATCCACACAATTAGGGAATATTGAAGAAAATGATTGCTTAGAAAAACAGTTCAAGATCATATGATGTGTGTGGTGTTCATATGTGTGAAGATTTGAAGAATAAACACCTTTGAAGATTTTCAGAAAAGCTTGAGAATCAAAGCGAGTAATCAAAGTAACTCTTAGTTACCCGAAGTGAAGAACACGATGAACTGAGAAGAACGGATGAGAAGTTCGTCAGGTTAGATCTTCCTTGCCCTAACTCGGCGGAGGAAGACAGCTACGGCGGCGGCGGAGTGAAGATTTCCGCGGTCGGCGTGAGTACGACGGCGACGAGGTCGAGGCAGCGAAGCTCTTCCTCACCGGCGACGATGGAGTAGCGGCGGCGCTACGGTTTGAGGAGCTCGAGCGGGAGAGAAGCGATCGAGCAGAGTAAATGAAGTGAGGAAGGGGAGAGGGGTATTTATAGACACGGTGAAAAACTGTTCGCCCGAAGATTTGGGACGAACGTGCCCCTGCCCTTTCTCCTTCACGCGACATGTGTCACCCACGTACTGTGTAGTGGAGATCGTGTACGATCGTGGGTGAATAGAATAATGCATCGTGGGATGCGGAACAGTTTGAGCGGCAAAACCGAAAATTTGGATAAGATTTGTTTTAAAGTTTCGTTCGCAATTTCTTCAGCTGACCAGGACACAGTGAAGATTTGGAACGAGTTTCAAATAGAACGCACATGAAGAATTTGTGAATGGATTGGGCTGAGTATAGCATAGAGGGGGAAGGGTCCGATCACATTCACTTAGCAGAAAAAGCAGCTTGAAGAAATAGCTATAAGTGAATGCTGTAGAGGACATAAACTCACATATATATATAGCCAATGAAGATAAACGAAGGAACCAGTGAAGATTTTGAAAAGTTGAAGAATTTGAAAAACTGAAGAATTTCAAAACTGAAGAAAAACTCAAATTGAAGATTTTCAACTTTTTTGTGGTGGCGTGACCCACCGTATAAGAATGATGATTTCAGACACCGCGTACAATTGTCGTAGGGTTATGAGAATCAAATTCTTCATTAATTTCTTCACACTTAGAGTGTTATTCTTCATTGATTGAAGAAAAACGTTTCTTCATGTGTTGCACATCTAAGTCATAAATTTTGCATAAGTGTTAGGATGTGTGTCCTTTTCAAAGAACATTCGAAGATTCTAAGATATTTAGCTCACACCGCAACTTGCTAAATCTCTTCTCATCCAAGGGCTTAGTGAAGATATCAGCTAGCTGTTCTTCAGTCTTCACGTGCTCGATGGAGATGTCGCCCTTCAACACATGATCACGAAGAAAATGATGACGAATCTGAATGTGCTTTGCCTTCGAGTGCTGAACTGGGTTGTGAGCAATCTTGATGGCACTCTCATTGTCGCAAAGGAGAGGCACATTCTTCACGTTGACGCCATAGTCCTTGAGTGTTTGCTTCATCCAAAGCAGTTGAGCACAGCAAGAACCAGCAGCAATGTATTCAGCTTCCGTAGTAGACAGTGATATGCAGTTCTGTTTATTCGAGGACCAACAGACCAAAGATCGTCCGAGGAAATGACAAGTGCCAGAAGTTGACTTGCGGTCCACACGATCACCAGCATAGTCAGAGTCAGAATATCCAATGAGATCAAAAGCAGAGCCCTTGGGGTACCATAATCCTAGTGTTGGTGTGTGAGCTAGAGATCGAAGAATATGCTTCACAGCCTTATGGTGTGATTCCTTCGGTGCAGCTTGAAATCGGGCACACATGCAAACACTAAGCATTATATCTGGCCTAGATTCATATAAGTACAATAAAGAACCAATCATGGAGCGGTATACCTTGTGATCGAAGTCAATACCATTTTCATCGGTGCATAGATGGCCTTCTGTGGGCATAGGAATTTTGACGCCTTTGCAATCTTGCATGCCGAATTTCCTCAGTACATCTTTGAGGTATTTCTCCTAAGATATGAATATGCCATTGCGCTATTGATGAATTTGAAGACCTAAGAAGAATTTCAACTCTCCCATCATAGACATTTGATATTCTTCACTCATCATATAGGCAAATTCATCACTATAACGTTGGTCAGTACAGCCAAAGATAATATCATCAACATATATTTGGCACACAAACAGTTCACCATCATAAGATTTAGTAAAGAGAGTAGGGTCGAGTGAACCGGGTGTGAAGCCATTCTTCACGAAGAATTCCTTCAATGTATCATACCACGCCCGAGGGGCTTGCTTGAGGCCATAGAGGGCCTTATTAAGTCTGAAGACTTTGTCAAGATTCTTTGGATCTTCAAAACCTGGGGGTTGAGAAACATATACTTCTTCCTAAATCTTACCATTGAGGAATGCACTTTTCACATCCATTTGATATAAGATGATGTCATGATGATTAGCACAAGCAAGTAATATGCGAATAGCCTCAAGTCTAGCAACAGGTGCAAAAGTTTCATCGAAATCAATTCCTTCAACCTGTGTGTAGCCTTGAGCTACAAGTCGTGCCTTATTCCTTACCACAAGGCCATTTTCATCTTGCTTGTTGCGGTAGATCCACTTTGTGCCAATGATATTATGCTTGCGAGGATCTGGACGTTTGACCAGTTCCCAGACATTGTTGAGCTCGAACTGATGTAATTCTTCTTGCATAGCCTGAATCCACTCAGGCTCCAAAAATGCTTCATCTACCTTAGTGGGCTCTGTGATAGAGACAAAAGCATAGTGCCCACAAAAGTTAGATAAATGTGAAGCTTTTGAGCGTGTGAGAGGACCTGGCGCTGGAATGTCATCGATGATCTTTTCCACTTGCACTTCTTTTGCAACGCGAGGATGAGCTGGTTGTCGTCGAGGTATTTGATCATTTTCCTCAGCACCATTGTCTTCAGCATTATCTTCAGGTGCGTCAGCTCGACGTTCTTCGCGTACTGGAATGAATTCTTCAGCAAATTCTTCAGTAGGAATGACATCCTTAGTTGCCTTGAGCTTGATAGAATCCTCAGGTGCTAGTTCATCTAACACAGAAGGTAGGTGCTCTCTTTGCGAGCCATTAGTTTCATCGAACCACACATCTATAGTTTCAACAATCTTGTGAAGAGCGATGTTGAAGACTCTGTAGGTGTGCGAGTCCTTTCCGTAACCAAGCATAAAACCTTCATGTGCTTTCGGTGCAAATTTAGAATTGTGGTGAGGATCTCTAATCCAACATTTAGCACCGAAGACTTTGAAATAACTCACATTGGGTTTCTTGTCAGTGAGGAGTTCATAGGCAGTCTTCTTGAAGAATTTGTGAAGATATACTCTGTTGATGATGTGGCACGCAGTATCAATTGCATCAATCCAAAAACGATGAGGCGTTTTGTATTCATCAGGCATAGTGCGAGCCATCTCAACAAGAGTTCTGTTCTTACGCTCCACGATGCCATTTTGCTGAGGAGTATAAGGAGCAGATAACTCATGAGTAATACCAAGTTCATCAAGATAGTCATCAAGACCGGAATTCTTGAACTCAGTTCCATTGTCACTTCTGATGTGCTTGATCTTCACACCAAAGTTGGTTGAGGCCCTCGAGGAAAATCGTTTGAAGACTTCCCGCACTTCTTGTTTGTAAGTAACAATGTGTACCCATGTATATCGAGAGTAATCATCAACAATGACAAAACCATATAGAGATGCATCATTAGAGACTGCTGAGTAATGATTAGGTCCGAAGAGGTCCATGTGAAGCAATTCGAATGGACGAGTAGTGGTCATGATAGTCTTCGCTGGATGCTTGGCCTTGGTCATTTTTCCAGCTTCACAGGCTCCGCATAAGTGATCCTTGAGGAATTTGACATTTTCAATGCCAATGACATGCTTCTTCTTCGCAAGCGTGTGCAAATTCCTCATGCCTGCGTGACCAAGTCGTCGATGCCATAGCCAGCCTTCTGAAGCTTTCGCGAGTAGACACATGGCTGGTTGTGGTCCTGTAGAGAAATCAACAATATACAAATCTCCTCTCCTAAAGCCTTCGAAGACTTTGGAATTGTCAGCTTCCATAATCACAACCACAGCGATACTTGCCAAAGACAACAACCATATCAAGATCACAAAGCATTGAGACTGACATGAGGTTGTATCCTAAGGACTCAACAAGCATGACTTTGTCCATGTGTTTATCCTTAGAGATTGCAACCTTACCAAGACCCAATACCTGACTTTTTCCTTTGTCAGCAAAGATGATATGCTTCAGATGTGACGGTGATAAGGGAGCATCCATCAAAAGATTCTTGTCACCAGTCATGTGATTTGTACATCCACTATCGAGGACCCATTCAGTGGTTTTGGGTTGATCATCCTGCAGATGAATTAGTGTAACTTACAATCTCATATGCTTCATCAGTCAAGAATATGATATCAAGTTCATCAGATGAATTTCATCAAGCGGTAAACAGATATAGCAGTATGAGGACGTGTGAAATGAAAGTTCATTTCATCATGGTTAGCCTGCGTCCTTTCAGGCAATTTTGTCAGGTCCCCAGCAAATTCTTCACACGTTAAGGCACGTCTGGAGACCTGACCCTGCAGAAGAGATTAGTTCTTTTTCTTCACCACCCACATCTGAAGGGGTGGCAAAGAGTTCATCACTCTGCGAGCACCATATGTGAAAGGTAGCATAGAGGCCAATCCATTTCGTTTCACATAAGAGGGGTTAGGGTAAGCATATGAATAAGCAGAGAAATTCTTCGAGGACTTATGAACATAATGATTTGAAGAATAATGCGCATATTCATAGTCCTTAGCTCTACCCTGCGAAACAGAGTTGTTAGCACGATGATAATCATGTGAGGACTTTGATCCATTTGAGGAATTTGATCCATATGAAGAATTAGGTCCATATGAAGAGTTTGTTCTGGGGTTCCTATTCTTCATAGGTGGTGTCATGAGGACATTCACTTGAAGACTTTCAACATAACTTTTGGGAACCCAGATTTTCTTCATAGGGGAACCGTTCCTGCAGTTAGTCCCAACATATCTAGCAAATACTTCACCATTCTGATTTTTGAACAGTTTATAGTTGGAGTCAAATGACTCATCAGAAGAATGAGGAGATTCAATGTAAAGCCAGATAAATTGGATGGATCAACTGGAGGTCCCTTTGCAGCAACCCATGAGGTTTTGGGGTACTGCTCAGGCTTCCAATATGTTCCATCAGCATTAATTTTCCTCTCAAAGGCAATACTCTCTTTCCTAGGGTTTCTATTGAGGATCTGCTTTTTGAGCACATCATAGAGAATCTGATGCCCTTTGAGGCTTTTGTAAATGCCTGTCGTGTACAGTTCCTCCAGCCCTGCATCGTCAGTGATACTAGCAATGTCCTCAGATGAGGAATTAGTGATAGCAGAGGCAGGTGAAGAATTTGTAACAGTTGAAGCATTTGAACATTCAGGTGAAGAATTAGCAGATTCACGTTCAATGCACTTTAAGCATGGAGGAATAAATTCTTCCTGAGAAGTGCTGATTTGTTGAGCAAGTAATGAATCACGCTCCTTCTGAAGATCTTCATAACTCACTCTTAGCTTCTCAAGATCTTGCTTTCTTTGAAGAAATTCATAAGAAAGTTTCTCATGATCAGATAAGAGAGTGTTATGATGACTTTGAAGGTTATCAAACCTAGACTGAAGTCTCTGAAGATTTTCAGTCAGGGCTTTAGTGCGATCCATTTCTTCACCCAACATATCATCACTTTTGTCTAGCATGTTTTGAACCTTTTCAAATGCCCTTTGTTGTTTTACAACAATCTTTGCTAGTTTAGAGTAGCTGGGCTTGAGATTCTCATCAGATTCATTTTCACTAGATTCAGAGGAGGTGTATTTGAGTACCTTTGCACCTTTTGCCATGAAGCAATAGGTGGGAGCGTAGTTATCATTATCTTCATCAGGCTTGTCGGTGGGGTCAGTTTCTTCAGTGTTGAAGATGGACTTGCTAACGAAAGCAGTAGCGAAGGCTAGACTCGCCACACCAGATTCGGATTCTTCAGACTCCTCTTCTTCCTCATGTTCCTCAGATTCAGCTTCAGAGTCCATTTCCTTGCTAATAAATGCCCGAGCCTTCTTGGAGCTGCCCTTCTTGTGAGATGAAGACTTTGAGGATTTTGATGACGAAGATTTTGACGATTTCTTCTTCTTCTTCGCATCATCAGAACTTTAATCCTTGTATTTCTTCTTCTTCAATTCCTTTTCCCACTGAGGACAATCTTATATATAATGACCAGGTTTCTTGCATTTGTGGCACAACCTTCTCTTGTAGTCTCTTGATGAGGAATCACTGCTTCTTGAGGATTTTCCAAAGCGACCACGTCTTGAGAACTTCTGGAATTTCTTCACGAGCAGAGCTAGCTCCTGGCTCAATTCTTCAGGATCACTAAGGCTACTACCAGAGTCCTCACATTCAGACTCAGACACAACCTTGGCCTTCAGGGCACGTGGTTTGCCATAGCTCGAACCATAGAGATCTCTCTTTTCAGCAAGCTGGAACTCGTGAGTATTTAGCCTTTCGAGGATATCGGCAGGATCAAGAGACTTGTAGTCAGCCCGTTCTTGTATCATCAGCCAGAGTATCAAATGAGGAATCAAGCGATCTCAACAGTTTCTTCACTACCTCATGGTCAGTGATGTCAGTGGCACCGAGGGCTTGAAGCTCATTTGAGATGTCAGTGAGGCGATCAAAGGTTTGTTGGACATTTTCATTGTCGAGTCTTTTGAAGCGGTTGAAGAGATTCCGAAGAACATCAACTCGAGAGTCACGCTGAGTTGAGAGTCCTTCATTCACTTTGGATAGCCTATCCCAGATAAGCTTAGCAGTTTCCAAAGCACTCACCCTTCCATACTGTCCTTTACTCAGATGGCCGCATATGATATTCTTCGCTTGAGAATCGAGTTGCTTGAATCTCTTCACATCGGTAGCGTTCAGTGAGGGTGAAACAGAGGGAACACCATTTTCCACAACATACCAGAGATCATTGTCAATTGCCTCGAGATGCATTCGCATCTTGTTTTTCCAGTAGGGGTAGTCTGTCCCATCAAAGGTAGGACACCCAGCCAAGACCTTGATCATACCTGCGGTCGACATAACTAAAACTCCAGGCGGTCAAACCAAAATTAGACAGAACAAGGGAGTACCTTGCTCTGATACCAATTGAAAGTGCGTTATGTCGACTAGAGGGGGGTGAATAGGCGATTTTTATGAATTCTTCACTGAGGAATTTGCCTGTGAGGAAATTCCTTAGCGAAGAACTATTAGCAGCGGAATAAGTACTCAGAAGTAAGCGTAACAGAATACAAGCATGGTCATCATGATGAAATGAAGACTAGCACAGAGTATAGAAAGCGTAATCACAGGATAACACAAGATGAAGACAAACAGACTGAAGAAATTGAACTGAGGAAATTGAGAAAGTCTTCAGTCAAAGTCTTCAAACATAGATATGAACAAACACTCAACACAGTAATGAGGAAATGAAAGGGTTGAGGAAATAGAACCAGTTAGGTTGGTGAAGACAATGATTTGGTAGACCAGTTCCAACTGCTGTCTCAGTTGTATGTCTGGTTGGAGCGGCTGAGTATTTAAACTCAAGGACACGCAGTCTCGGACACCCAGTCGCTGAGCACGCAGCTCAGGACACCCAGTCCTCACCATATTCTCCTTGAACTAAGGTCATGCAGACCTCGTCCAATCACTCGTGGTAAGTCTTCAGGCGACTTCCAAACCTTCACAGACTTGGTCACTCGGTGATCCACAATTCCTCTTGGATGCTCTAGACCTTGACACCTAACCGTCTGGAAGAAGCACAGTCTTCTAAGGTAACAAGCGGCGGATCCACGTAGGATCAATTTCTTCAGTGATGCTCAATCACTTTGGGTTTGTAGGGGTTTGGTTTTGGGTTTTCCTCACTCGATGATTTTCGCTCAAAGTCCTCGGAGGATGGGTTGCTCTCAAATGACAAGTGTCAAGTTCTCTCGGAGCAGCCAACCAACTAGTGGTTGTAGGGGGAGGCTATTTATAGCCTAGGGAGCAGCCCGACATGATAAGACATAAATGCCCCTCAATGATATGACCGTTAGGTGGATAAGATATTTTGGGACAGCTGGCGCGCAACACAGCAACGGTCGGAAATTTGACCCTCAAATTCCTCAGGGCTATCATGTTCCTCACTGTGTAGGTAATTCGCACTGACGAATTCCTAACTCCTCAGTCAGAACAAATTCATCAGCGACTAGAAGAACTTCGTCTCTGTAACTGAAGAAAGTGACTGAACTATATGAGATTTCCAAAGGCTTCACTCGAAGGGATTGGTAGGTGTAGGATTTTGAGTTGAGCATCACATGGAAATTTTTCCTTAGTATTTCCTCGACCCCCTTTAACAGTACGGTGTTTCCTATGACTCAAGCAGGAGAAAATGAAACTATGAAAACAAAAGTCTTCACGCTTCATGTTCCACAAATGAATACCAAGTCTTCAAGGTCACACCAATTTCTTCACTTTCAAAGTCTTCAGAAAGTCTTCAGAACATCAAAGTATTCAGTTGAAGAACTTCATTTTTAGGGGTCGACTTTCTCTGTAAATATCAAACTCCTCATAGACTTATAGACCTGTGTACACTCACAAACGCATTAGTCCCTTAACCTATAAGTCTTCAATACACCAAAATCACTAAGGGGCACTAGATGCACTTACAATTTGTGGCATAGCCTCTTCTTGTAGTCACTGGATGAGGAATCATTGCTGCTTGAGGGTTTTCCAAAGTGACCACATCTTGAGAACTTCTGAAATTTCTTCACGAGCAGTGCAAGTTCCTGGCTCAGTTCTTCATGGTCACCAAGGCTACTAGTAGAGTCTTCATCTTCAGACTCAGAGACTGCCTTGGCCTTCAAAGCACGTGATCTGCCATAGCTCAAACCGTAGATCTCTCTCTTCTCAGCAAGCTGGAACTCATGAGTATTTAGCCTCTCGAGGATATCGGCAGGATCAAGTGACTTGTAGTCAGCACGCTCTTGAATCATCAGTGCCAGAGTATCAAATGAGGAATCTAGTGATTTCAGCAATTTCTTCACCACCTCATGGTCGGTGATGTCAGTGGCGCCAAGTGCTTGAAGCTCATTTGAGATGTCAGTGAGGCGATCGAAGGTTTGCTGAACATTTTCATTGTCGAGTCTTTTGAAGCGGTTGAAGAGATTGCAAAGAACGTCAACACAAGAGTCACGTTGAGTTGAGACTCCTTCATTTACTTTGGACAGCCTATCCCAGATAAGCTTGGCAGTTTCCAAAGCACTCACTCTTCCATACTGTCCTTTACTCAGATGACCACATATGATATTCTTCGCTTGAGAATCGAGTTGCTTGAATCTTTTCACATCAGTAGCGTTCAGAGAAGGTGTGACTGAGGGAACACCATTTTCCACAACATACCAGAGATCGTTATCAATTGCCTCAAGATGCATTCGCATCTTATTCTTCCAGTAGGGGTAGTCCGTTCCATCGAAGGTAGGTGAGGGAGTCCTGGATTAGGGGGTGTCCGGATAGCCGGACTACCATCATCAGCCGAACTATCATCGGTCGGACTATCATCATCGACCGAACTCCAAGACTATGAAGATACAAGATTGAAGACTTCGTCCCGTGTCCGGATGGGACTTTCCTTGGCATGGAAGTCAAGCTTGGCGATACGGATACGTAGATCTCCTACCATTGTAACCGACTCTATGTAACCCTAGCCCTCTCCGGTGTCTATATAAACCGGATGGCTCTAGTCCGTAGGACACAACAACAACCATTACAATCATACCATAGGCTAGCTTCTAGGGTTTAGCCTCCTTGATCTCGTGGTAGATCCACTCTTGTAAACATCAACAATATCAATATAAATCAAGAAGGACGTAGGGTTTTACCTCCATCAAGAGGGCCCGAACCTGGGTAAAACATCGTGTCCCTTGTCTCCTGTTACCATCCGCCTAGACGCACAGTTCGGGACCCCCTACCCGAGATCCACCGGTTTTGACACGCTATTTTTTGCGAACACCCCCGCACCTTGTGCGTGGGGGCTGAAGCCGACGACTGCCATCTTTCAGGTTATACACACGTATACATGAACGGCCGCATAGGAGATATTCTATTACTTGAATGCACAAGTATAAAAGGCGCTTACATCATAAATATTGTTTTACATCATAAAAACGTTCATTCGAACGTAACATTTCTTGAGCACTGCGACTCTATTACACGAGCACCACGCAGCACTTCGCCAAAATAGTGCTCGGCGGGTAACCGGTTATCGTCCGAACCCGGGGTCGCAACAGCGTTGGCATCCATCTCTGTCCAATGTGTCTTCACACGGGCGAGTGCCATCCGCGCACCCTCTATGCAGGCCGACCGCTTCATCGCCTTGATATGCGGCACCGCTCCAAGAAATTGCTGCAATAAGACAAAGTAACTCTTCGGCTCGGGCCTATCCGGCCAGACATGGGTCACTATATCCGTCATAGCAAGCCCGGACAACCTATTTAGCTCAGCCCACTCGGCCAAACGGTAGGTCAGCGGAAGTGAACACTCCGGACTATGGAATTGAGACCAAAATAGCTCTTCCGTCTTGTGATCCTTCTTGCTTCGAAAATGCACAACGGCTTCCGCCGCACTCACTGCTAAGTCCATATAAGGGTCCTCTGGACCCCACAGTTGGCCCAGCTGAGCATACTTTGGATTCGTAAACCTTCGGCGCAGCAGAAAAGGCTTGCCAGCTACAATTTCTCTGGCCTGGCGCAGCTCTTCCTTTATAGCCCGCATTGCAGAGCGGGCATCCTTGGCTTCGGCGGTGGCCTTCTCCAGGTCTTCTTGCCCCGCTAGGCGCTCCTTCCCAAGAGCCTCATTACGGTCGGTAGCATCTTTTAACTTCACGGCCATTTCGGCCATCTCTTCCCTGCTCCGGCAGTGTGCGGCCCTTTCGGCCGCTAACTCCTCGGCCACCCTCGAGGCTGCCGCATTACTCCTTCTGGCCTGCTCCTTGGCTTGAGCAAGTTCGGCCCGAAGGCTCTCCACAGCAGCGGCACTATCTGCATTTCACACACATGTTGCAAGGAGCTGGCTTCGGCCCCCTTACCAAGTGACCGCACAGAAACACTTACCTTGCGACTCATCAAGTCGCCTGTGGACCAGCGTGATGTCCGCATCCGCAACAACGAGTTGCCGCTTTAGTTCAGCAACTCCATCAGTCCGGCTGGCCCCCGGACGACCCGCCACCCGCATCGGCATGGCGGAAATTTAAACTTGCGATTTTGATCCTCGGCACGCTATCGATTTCGACAACCTACCGAGTCTCAGGGGCTACTATCTATACAGGGCGCATTCTATATGCAAAACTGTTAAAAGGTGTGTCATTTTTACATACCTCAAACCCCGCCAGCAAACTCCTGACGACATTATGCAACCCGCCTTCGGCGGACGAAATCCTTTCAATCACCATGCTCATCAATGCGTGGTGATCTTCTGAGATAGACGCCTTCTCAAGCAGATCCTTCAGCCGTACACCAGTTGGCGCCGAACTATCCGGCTTTGCCAAACTAGGGGGCTCCCTCCGTGACGACACTTCAGGCTTGTCCGCCCTATCCGATGGCTCCCCGGACGGAGGTGTCTCGCTCTCCATCATCTCCGGACGAAGGTCCCCCAAAGACGGGCTCATTTGCGAAGGACGGAGATCCAAACTACAATGTAAAAACTTTAGTTATCCTCAGAAGCACAAGTAGGGATGTCCCTTATTATAAAACTCCTTTCTTTCTACTTACGGCTCGTTGGAGGGCTGATTCTCAAAGGGAGATTGTGCGGCCGGGGCCTCCCGGGACGCAGGGCCCTCTGGCGAAGATTTCTTCCCCCGTTTAGGGGCTTTTGCCCCCGGGTCCTCGGAGGCAGTCCTCTTCTCCCCTTGGAGGGAGGGATTCTCGATCCCCCCTCTTTCAAGAGCCTCCTTAGGCGAGGCAGTAGCTTTCCTGCTTTCCCCTTCGCCTTCCTCTAGAGGTGCAACCTCAAGCATCCGGACCAGCATGGAATCCGGCGCGGTCTCGGGGAGGGGGGCCGGACACCATATCAATTTTGCTTCTGCTGTCCACTCCTGTTTAGAAGGAAGTTGGTCATAAGGCGAATCATCGAAAGGCAAACAAACGGTATGTCCGGACTTGGAACTACTTACTTGAGTATCCGGGCGATTGCAGCTTAGGCCAGCATCCTCGGTCAATTCCGGACGCGCCTCTTGCGATCCGAAGAATAATTTGTACATCTCCAGGGGTGTCATACCCATGAAGTGTTGAAGAATCCGTGGGCCCTCCGGATTGAACTCCCACAGCTGGAGAGGGCGGCGTTTGCAGGGCGGGAGACGCCTAATCAGCATAACCTGCATTACCACCACCATATTAACCTCCCTCGTTTGGAGATCTCAAATCCGGCCCTGCAGTAGGGGCACGTCCTTTGACGGCCCCCAGTTGAGCCCTTGGGTGACCCACGACATCAACCGTCGTGGAGGTCCCGGGTGGAATAAGGGCGGCGGCTTTTGTCTGTGGCCCCTCGGAACGGTAATATAGAACCACTCATGCTGCCACAGGCCGAGCTCCTCTTGGAAGGAGCCAGCGGGCCACGGGGCATCGGCCCTCCTAATTATGGCCGCCCCGCCGCACTCCACTTGACGCCCCCCGATCATCTTTGGTGCCACATTGAAGGTCTTCAGCCACAGGCCGAAGTGAGGGGCGACGCGGAGGAAGGCTTCGCAGACGACAATGAATGCGGAAATATGGAGGATGGACTCCGAAGCCAAATCGTGGAATTCCAACCCATAGTAAAACATGAGCCCTCTCACAAAAGGATCCATCAGGAAGCCTAAACCCCGACGGAGGTGGGATACAAAAACGACATACTCGCCGGGCTCAGGGGTGGGGATGGCCTGCCCTTCGGTAGGCAACCTGTGCGAAATCTCATAAGCCAGGTATTTGGCCTCCCGCAGCTTTAGTACGTCCTCCTCCGTGACGGAGGAGGGCATCCACCGGCCCTGGAGGTCGGAACCAGACATCGTTGAAGGTCCGAAGCGCTCGAATCTGGAGCTCTAGGTGCTGGAACTTGGAGCGGGGAGAGGATTCAATGGAGGATTGAAGAAAAGAAACGAGCCTTGGTCCCGTTAAAAAGAGGGAGAATACCGAGAGCCGTCTCCGTGACCATTTGGGACTCGCCTTCGATAAAGGGGGCGTGGCGACGGGCGCGGTTGGGTTACCCATGTCCGTATTGATGAGAATCCCGGATTATGGGGAAACACGATCTCTGCTTCGACAAGACGTGCCAAGGAAACCGCTTCGCTAAATGCGCTGAGGTGGTAGAGTAAAAAATGATTCAAGTAATGGCTTGGTAGTGGCGTGACGTCATGCCACAAAAAACGTCAGCAGATTGAACTTGTGTATATATTATTCTCTCTACGGTGGAATGTGGAATTTATTTTGCAGAGCCGGACACTATCCTGGTGTTCACAATCTTCTATCATTCGGAGGAGGAACCCGCCTTGCAATGCCAAGCAATATACGCGCCGGACTTATCGTTATTGAAGCCTGGTTCAGGGGCTACTTAGGGAGTCCTGGATTAGGGGGTGTCTGGATAGCCGGACTACCATCATCAGCCGAACTATCATCGGCCGGACTATCATCATCGACCGGACTCCAAGACTATGAAGATACAAGATTGAAGACTTCGTCCCGTGTCCGGATGGGACTTTCCTTGGCGTGGAAGGCAAGCTTGGCGATACGGATACGTAGATCTCCTACCATTGTAACCGACTCTATGTAACCCTAGCCCTCTCCGGTGTCTATATAAACCGGATGGCTCTAGTCCGTAGGACACAACAACAACCATTACAATCATACCATAGGCTAGCTTCTAGGGTTTAGCCTCCTTGATCTCGTGGTAGACCCACTCTTGTAAACATCCACAATATCAATATCAATCAAGCAGGACGTAGGGTTTTACCTCCATCAAGAGGGCCCGAACCTAGGTAAAACATCGTGTCCCTTGTCTCCTGTTACCATCCGCCTAGACGCACAGTTCGGGACCCCCTACCCGAGATCCGCCGGTTTTGACACCGACAGTAGGACACCCAACAGAGACCTTGATCATACCTATGGTCGACATAACTAAAATTCTAGGCGGTTAAACCAAAATCACACAGAACAAGGGAGTACCTTGCTCTGATACCAATTGAAAGTGCATTATATCGACTAGAGGGGGGTGAATAGGTGATTTTTATGAATTCTTCACTAAGGAATTTGCTGGTGAGGAAATTCCTAAATGAAGAACTACTAGCAGCGGAATAAGTACTCAGAAGTAAACATAACAGAACACAAGCATATTCATCATGATGAAATGAAGACAAGCACAGAGTACAGAAAGCGTAAACACATGATAACACAAGGAAGAAGACAGACAGACTGAAGAAATTGATCTGAGGAAATTGAGAAAGTCTTCAGTCAAAGTCTTCAAACAGATATGAATAGGCACACAACAACAGACATGAGGAAATGAAAGAGTTGAGGAAATAGAACCAGTAGGCTTGGTGAAGACAATGATTTGGTAGACCAGTTCCAACTACTGTCTCAGTTGTACATCTGGTTGGAGCGGTTGAGTATTTAAACTCGAGGACACCCAGTCCCGGACACACAGTCCTCACCGTATTCTCCTTGAGCTAAGGTCACACAGACCTCGCCCAATCACTTGTGGTATGTCTTCAGGTGACTTCCGAACCTTCACAAACTTGGTCACTCGGTGATCCACAATTCCTCTTGGATGCTCTAGACCTTGACGCCTAACCGTCTGGAAGAAGCACAGTCTTCAAAGGAAACAAGTGTCGGATCCACGCAGGATCAATCTCTTCAGTGATGCTCAATCACTTTTGGTTTGTAGGTGTTGTGTTTTGGGTTTTCCTCACTTGATGATTTTCGCTCAAAGTCCTCGGAGGATGGGATGCTCTCAATTGACAAGTGTCAGTTTCTCTCGGAGCAGCCAACCAGCTAGTGGTTGAAGGGGGCAGCTATTTATAGCCTAGGGAGCAGCCCGACATGATAAGACATAAATGCCCTTGTCTGATATGACCGTTAGGTGGGTAGATATTTTGGAACCGCTGGCGCATAGCACAACAACGGTCGGAATTTTGACTATCAAAATCCTCAGGGCTATCATGTTCCTCACTGTGTAGGCAATTCACACTGGTGAATTCCTAACTCCTCAGTCAGAACAAATTCCTCAGAGACCAGAAGAACTTCGTCTCTGTCACTGAAGAATATGACTGAACTGTATGAGATTTCCAATGGCTTCACTCGAAGGGATTGGTAGGTGTAGGATTTTGAGTTGAGCATCACATGAAACTTTTTCCTTAGTATTTCCCTTTAACAGTACGGTGTTTCCTATGACTCGAGAAAGAGAAAATGAAACTACGAAAACAAAAGTCTTCACGCTTCATGTTCCTCAAATGATTGCCTAGTCTTCAAGGTCACACCAATTTCTTCACTTTCAAAGTCTTCAGAAAGTCTTCAGAGATTCAAAGTCTTCAGTTGAAGAACTTCATTTTTAGGGGTCGACTTTCTCTGTAAATATCAAACTCCTCATAGACTTATATACCTGTGTACACTCACAAACGCATCAGCCCCTTAACCTATAAGTCTTCAATACACCAAAATCACTAAGGGGCACTAGATGCACTTATAGTGCATAGTTTCTTGTCCAACCTTGGATGGGCAGAAAGAATAACATGTGAATTCTTCCACTAGGTGATCTTAATAGCCAAAATATATAAAGGCTAATTTTGTCTTCCAATAAAGATAATAGAAAATTCTGGTGCACGAAATACTTAAAATAATTTATTTTTATTCCTATTTACTATTACTGATTTGTTTCCGGTATACCCCCTATGTTATAGCATTGTGAAGTAGAAAGCATGATCCCAGTTTACTGTTTTTTCTACTTAGTGTAAGTAATATAATCTAATGGGATGGAGTACTATCTAATTCTATTTCATATCACATTATTGCCACTTTAGACATGGTAATTGGTAGTATATAACTATATATACTTTGTGTTTGGATGTGTGCATTTTGTTACCGTGGTCCAACATTCTTACAAAAATAGTAATTAGAGTGTCATGTTTGTCGTTCTATATTTCTTTTTTAATCGGAAACTTGTGCCAGATGCTTCATGTTTCCTTTTAAAATAAAAAGAAATGAGCTTCTATTCTTATTTAATGGCATTTTCTTTGTTCTCTTTTAAACTCAGTCCTCTTGTAATGTGTGTTTTGTTCCTCTCCCATGCATTCCTTTTTTATGCTTTATGTGATTCTGTTTTTGTTGTAATGCATGCAGTAGACTTGTCATTTGATAGACACAATAGTAGGTGTCAGCGTTCTGGGAACCAGGGTACCCAGACTTGCCTGCCCGCGGTCCACGGCGTGGCTCCATCGATGGACTGGTACAACCCATATTCAACTATGGCAAGACAAGACCCTCGCGAGGGGCAAAGCCTCGCGAGGCGGGCGACATCAAGACCTCCTGAGGGAGTGGCCTCCTCATGTGGCCTCCTGACAGAGCGGAGATTTCTATGCAAGACCCAGCCTCGCGAGGTTGAAATGACATCAGCCATGACGGCCAAGGTCAGGCACACGCCAACGGGCGCAATGCAGCAGGTTTCCTCTTTGGTGCAAAGGAGGCAAGCACGGGTGTGGATTCCCAAGGAATCAGCCAAAGGTTGCCATTTGCATGCAACAAGACCAGGACCGCCAGAGCGGCAGGAGGGATGTCATCGCCGAGCCTACCATGACGTCATGATCAGAGGCTTTGCAGGCGAAGACCACCTTTCGTCAGGATCAGATGTACTTTTGTCCCCTTTCAAATTTGGCCATTGTGGGATCCCTTCCCGTCTAAGTTTTGAGGGAAGAGGACCAAGGCCACTATAAATATAGCCTAGCCACCACCGTAGAACGCATCGGGTGAACAACTCATCGAACCACCAAGAGCTCATCACAAGAACAAGCTTCCTGAGGCTGTTCTTCTACTTGTACTAGTTCATCCTCAGCCCCCCCGCGAGGCTAATCCACCACAAAACATGAGTAGGGTTTTACACCGCAAGGTGGTCCAAACCTGGGTAAACTGCCGTGTCTTTCTCCTTCTATTTCATCGAGCTAGGTCGTGAGAGCAGCAGATCAGTCGGCTAGAGAGGTTGAGTTCTTCACACACGCCCCTGAGTTCGAACCTTTCTTGTGGTCTGCGGAGCCTGGAATCCGACATTTGGCGCGCCAGGTAGGGGGTGTGTCGGAGGTCAGCCTCTCCATCAACCACACTTCACCCTCGCTGCTCGATCTCCATGGCGGGCGCTATTGGGGATATAACTACTGAGTATAAACCGCCCAGGAGGGGCCAGGTTATGCTCATTCGTATTGAAGACCATGAAGACAATGAATACGACGCTTTTATGATTGAAGCTTAGAGGCCTAGGACCCAAGGGCGGATTAGGGCCCATAGTCATAAACCGCCATGAGATGTATACCTTGTGTTGTAAGTTAGGCAAAGGTAGAAACCGAGCCGGACACGTGTATGAGCTGGCATCGGTGTTCTTAAACTGCCGGGCGTCAACCTGTGTATATAAAGGGATGACCCGGCGGCGGTTTAGGGACAAGAAACAACGACTCGAGAGATAGGTAAAGTGGATTCGCTCCCTGCTCATCGAGACCCCATCAATTCCACCACAATTGGATCGTAGGCTTTTACCTTCACCACAAGGGGCCGAACCAATATAAACTCCCCGTGTCCTTTGTCCGGTTTAACCCCTTTAAGCTAACCTCGTTGCGATGGCTTCACGACTAAGTCCTCTCACTAGGACATCTGACGTGTTAATTCCACGACAGTTGGCGGCCACCGTGGGGCTATCGCACGATGGTTTTGAGTTCTTGAAGGGCAACTTTGAAGGACTCAAGGGATACGCGGTTGGCCGGATGACCGAGAGTCGTCGCGGCAAGCTCTACATCAACGACGCAGGCTGGAGCCCCGAGTCCAGCTCAATTGAGTATGGGTACCGGGTCCCCTTTGGCGGAATTCACGTTTTAATCGGCAAGATCGGCGAACCGGGCCCTGAGCCGGACATCTGCACCAACCTCGTCGAGACGGCTCAGCGTGCGAGTTCTGCCCGGGTTCAGCCTGCCATGAAGCATGCGTTCGTAGGATTCATCCATGGTGCGGAATCTGAACCGGTGTCCGATGGTGAGATGGTCGTCTACTCAGATGGCGAGTCATCTACCAGCGAAACCGAGTCACTGTACCAATTGCAAGACGGCCGGATCGGGGGCTGTTCCGACGGTGACAGTATTCCGGACCCCTTTGAACCGCCAAACCGGGTTGTAATCTTCATGGCTAGTATGCAGCCCACATTGCAATCTTCAACTCCAGCAGCAATGACTCCCGGATCGGCAGCCGGGCAGGAGGCCCTGCGCGCCGGCCGGCTCAAGTTCTATCCGGTTTATTGGATGCCTGGACGACATTGTTGACCACAACAGTTACCCCGGAGCCTCAAGATCAGCATAATGCGGAGGTTACAAAGCTGTGGGATCAGATAACTCAGGCCAAGGAGGACTTGGCGGCTGAGGAAACCAGGATGGCTGAAGAACGGGCCGCTTTAGATGCCCAGTCGCAGCAGATCCAGGCGCAGAATTACCGGCTCATGCTGGATCAGAACGCTTCAAATGAAGTGCTGAGGAGGAGGCACTGTTCTCATCTGCCACCGGTTTATGAAGGAATGAATCTCTTCAATACGCCAGGAGCTGGACCAAGTGATCCGGCAGCAGTGAACCGGACTGAGGCACCTGTGACGGGAGCGCCGGGTCAGCCACGGGTGACGGACCCGCCTCGATGAACAGACAACCCGCCGCAATACATGCCGCCGCCGTCGGGTCACTTCCCTAGACCTTTGGATAACATGATTGCTGCGGCGTCTCGATTGGCAGCTATTCCGATGGAGGGCGAGTCACTGGCGGCGGTTGAAACGCGACGGGCCATGGATCTTCTTCAAACAACTATGGTGTAGCAGCAGGCTTATTCATATAGCCGAAACAGAATACATTCAACCCCTCGTCCGAGCAAGAGTTACAGTAGGCACATTGATGAATCGGCTGTGTCAAGCAGTGCGCGGAACTGTGACGCCCCTCGAGGGCCTAATCCGGCGCGCGGTGGTATGAATGGTCAAGATGTGGTGAACAATAGTAGAGCACGTCAGGAGGTAGAGTTAGCAGCGCAGTTGGCAGCACAATACGCAAATCATCAACCCGCTCTGGTTCAACCAACATCATCAGTTGAACGAGGACTGGCTTTCAGCTCTTGGGGGGTACCATTTCTCACCCAGCTCTACGTAATCTGCGGTTACCCAAGGATTTCAAGGGCCCGCGTAAGGTGCCTAATTACACCGCTGATTTACCCCTCGAGTCATGGGTTGAGAGTTATGAGATGGCGATGGAGATGCTGGTTGTGGATGAAGCGATGTGTGCAAAGTACTTCACCATGATGTTGGATGGAACGACTCGCACTTGGTTGAAAAGTCTGCCGGTTAATTCAATCGGTTCATGGGACGAGTTGAAGGCCCGATTTATAGCAAATTTCAAAGACACATGCAAGCAACCCATGTCAATCATGGATCTGGCTGCCTGTGTCCAAGGAGAAGGCGAATCAATGACTCATTGGGTGCGCCGAGTTTCGGAAATTCTGCATTCATCGGACCACATCAATGCTGATTCGACAATCATAACATTGGAGGGAAATTGCCGGTTTAAGCCATTAGTTGAAATTGGGACGACTCAAGCATTACTGCAATGACATGGGAACACTTATGGCAGCTTTGGTTAAGTATGCCGATTCTGATAATTCCAAGGATTCCGAGTCTGACGACGAGGAGCCGGAGAAGGGAAAGAAGAACGTCGGCGCAAAAGGGCAGCAGCATAACCAGGCGAGCTATGGGAATAATGGTAAGCGCAAGGCGGATAATAATTCTGGCTTTGTGGCTAACACCAATGTGCAGGGCAATAATCAGCACCGTAAGGGTAAACCGCCCCCACGGGGCGGAGGATCAGGTATGAATCTAGAGCGTCTGTTGAACCAGCTTTGCCCAAAGCACGGGACACAAGATAAACCGGCTAGGCACCTATGGAAGGATTGCTTCATTATGCGAGAATTCAAAAATTCAGATCTCTTCCAGTATGATCATGGACCGTCCGGCGGTTCAGGACCTGGGTTTCACGGACCGGTTATGGTGGAGGTAACTCTGGTTCAGGTTTTCAGGGTAACCAAGGTGGACAGGGCAATCAGGGCAATCAGGGCAACCAAAGCGGTTATAATCAACATGGGAGTCAACAACAACAGCAGTCGGGTTATCAGAGTATCCCGAAGCAATTAAATGGTGGACAGTATCATGTCTTCACTACTAGTCTGTGCAAGTACGATCAGAAACTCCATAAGAGGGTAGTGAACTCCGTTGAACCGGCGGTGCCCCATTATCTGCGCTGGTCTGAGCAACCTATTGTGTGGAGTCGAGAAGATCATTCGCCCCGGGTTGATAATCTGGGTCATCTGGCATTTGTGGTCGCACCGCAGGTTGGAGGTTATAAGTTCACAAAGGTGCTCATGGATGGAGGGAGCAGTATCAACATCTTGTATTATGAAACCTTCCGGCATATGGGGTTAACGGATAAGAATCTTAAACCGTCGAACACCATTTTTCATGGTGTGGTACCTGGTAAATCGGCCTACCCGGTAGGTAAGATAGCTCTGGAGGTGATTTTTGGAGATGATTATGATTCAAGGTCCGAGCCATTGACCTTTGAAGTGGTCAAAATGAGAAGTTCGTACCATGCCCTGTTTGGACGGCCGGTTTATGCTAAGTTCATGGCAAGGCCGTGTTATGTTTATCTGCAGCTCAAGATGCCGGGTCATAAGGGTACCATCACAGTTCATGGCAGACGCAAGATTGATTTGGAGTGCGAGGAAGGTGAGGCGGCTTATGCTGAGTCGGTTTGTGCAACAGAGGAGTTAAAATTCTATAAAGACAATGTTGATCCGGCAGATATGACTTCTCTGAAGAAACCCACTACAGAGCATGATCCGGCTTTGATGTTTAAATCGGCTGATGAGACCAAGTTGGTTGATTTTGTTCCTGGCGATTCATCCAAGAAGTTTAGCATCAGTGTTAACTTGGATCCGAAATAGGAAAATGCGCTCATCGAGTTCATCCGTGAGAACCGGGACATCTTTGCATGGAAACCTTCTGACATGCCAGGTGTACCGAGGGAACTCGCTAAGCACACTCTTAATATTGATCGCAAGTTTAAACCAGTCAAGCAGTTCCTTCGCCGCTTTAATGAAGAGAGACGCAAGGCCATTGGTGAAGAGGTAGCCCGACTATTGGCAGCAGGGTTTATTGTGGAGGTTTTTCACCCTAAGTGGTTGGCTAACCCGGTGCTGGTACTTAAGAAGAATGGCACTTGGCGTATGTGTGTGGACTACACGGATTTGAACAAGGCTTGCCCAGCTGGTCCCTTTGCCCTCCCTCGTATTGATCAAATCATTTATGCTACGGTGGGTTGTGAGCGTTTGAGTTTTCTGGATGCTTATTCGGGTTATCATCAGATCAAAATGGCAGTTAAGGACCAGGAGAAGACGACTTTTATAACTCCCTTTGGAGCCTTATGCTATGTATCTATGCCTTTTGGGCTCAAGAGTGCCTAGGCGACTTATCAGCGGTGTATGCAGAATTGCCTTCATGATCAGATTGGGCGCAATGTTCATGCTTATGTGGATGATATCATGGTGAAGTCTAGGAAAGCAGAAACACTTATAGCTGACTTGTAGGAAACCTTTGATAATCTGAGGGTTTATAAAATGACGCATAATCCGGCCAAGTGTGTTTTTGGTGTGCCAGCTGGCAAGCTCTTGGGTTTTCTGGTGTCTAACAGGGGGATTGAAGCTAATCTGGAGAAGATCAAGGCTATTACGTCCCTGGCTAAACCGGCGTGTATCAATGATGTTCAACGGTTGGCGGGTCGCATTGCAGCACTAAGCCGGTTTATCAGCCGTCTGGGGGAGAAGGCGATCCCGCTTTATCAGATGATGAAGAAGACAACAACTTTGTCTCGAGTGATGCTGCTGATGCGATGTTTGAGGATTTGAAGAGGCAGTTAGCCAAACTGCCCATTCTTGCTGCCCCATCGATAATGAACCTTTGCTATTATATGTGGCTGCTAATGCCCGAGCTGTCAGCGTGGCTATTGTGGTGGAGCGCAAGGAGGCTGATAAAGAATATCTGGTTCAACGACCGGTTTATTATATCAGTGAGGTACTTATCGGGTCCAAATAGAGATATCCCCATTGGCAGAAGCCGGTGTATGGAGTGTTTATGGCAAGCCGGAAGCTTAAGCAATACTTTCAAGGCCATCCCATTGGGAGACATCATTCAGAACAAGGAGGCGACTGGCCGGGTCGCTAAGTGGGCTATTGAGCTTGGGCCTCACGGGTTAAAATATATGCCTCGCACTGCTATCAAGTCTCAAGCACTTGTAGATTTCATCAACGACTGGACAGAGTTGCAGGCACCGGAGGATAAACTGGATCACACATATTGGACTATTCACTTTGATGGGTCCAGGCAATTGGAGGGCTCGGGGGCTGGAGTGGTTCTTACTTCCCCTCGAGGTGAAATTTTTTGTTATGTTCTCCGCTTAATGTTTCCCTGTACTAACAATGCAGCTGAGTACGAGGCTTTGCTCCATGGTCTTCGTATGGCTAAGGAGATGAGCTTAATCCGGGTACGTTGCTTTGGCGACTCCAATTTAGTGGCTCAGCAGGTATCTGGTACATGGGATTCTAAGGATCCACTTATGGCGGCTTATCAACGTGAGGTGGATATCTTTGCCGGTCACTTCAAAGGTTACCAGGTCGAGCACAGTGATCAGCGCAAGAATGAAGCGGCAGACGCTCTAAGCCGGCTCGGATCCTAGTTTAAAGTGGTGCCGACTAATGTTTTTCTTGATGTTCTACATAATCCGTCGGTCAAGATACCAACGGAGGAGGATCTGGCTATTCCGGACCCAGAAGCTCAATTGGTGGCGGTTCTTCATGCTATCCCGGACTGGACAGTACCATACCTAGCGTATATGACCCGGGGCGAGTTACCAGAGGACGAAGTTTTGGCCAGGAAGATAATCTGGCGGTCTAAGTCCATGACTATGGTCAATGTCGAGTTACATCATTGCAATGTCTCAGGGGAGTTTCAGCGTTGTGTTTCTCCCGAAGAAGGCTGTGAGATCTTGCATGAAATCCATGAAGGAGATTGTGGTCATCATGCCGGTTCAAAATCCTTGGTGGCTAAGGCTTTCTGGCACGGTTTTTACTGGTTAACAGCTCATGCTGATGCGGAGGATCTGGTCTGAAAGTGTGACGGCTGTCAGAAGTTTGCACGTCGAGCTCATGTTCCGGCTCAGTAGTTGAGGATGATTCCAATCACCTGGCCGTTTGCAACTTGGGGGCTGGATATGGTTGGGCCTTTCAAGAGGTCCAAGGATAATAAGACCTACCTTCTGGTGGCGGTTGATAAATTTACCAAGTGGGTAGAGGCAGAGCCAGTGAGCAAGTGTGATGCGGCCACGGCGGTTCAATTCATGAAAAAGGTGATCTTCCGCTTTGGTTTTCCACACAACATTGTAACAGATAATGGCATGAATCTCTCCAAGGGAGCTATGGAAGAGTTCTGTCAACGTGAGCACATCCGGCTTGATGTGTCATCAGTGGCCCACCCCAATCCAATGGTCAAGCGGAGAGAGCTAATCAGGAAATCCTAAAGGGTATCAAGCCCCGGCTTATGGTCCCTTTGCAGCAGACGCTGAGTTGTTGGGTGGAGGAGTTGCTTTCCGTTTTATGGAGCATTAACACCACCCCCAATAGATCTACGGGTTACACACCCTTCTTCATGGTTTATGGAGCGGAAGCAGTTCTCCCAAGTGATATTCACCATGACTCGCCCCGAGTGGCAGCTTACTTTGAAGCGGACAATGAAAGAGCACGCCAGGATGCATTGGACCTGTTAGATGAACAACGGGATATTGCAACAGCTTGCTCGATGATTTATCAGCAAGATTTGCGGCGTTATCACAGCCGCCGGGTTAAAACCAGGACTTTTCAAGAAGGCAACTTGGTGCTCCGGCTCATCCAAGATCAGACTGACATGCACAAGTTGTCTCCACCTTGGGAAGGGCCCTTTGTTGTCAGCAAGAATCTGAACAATGAGTCATACTACCTCATCTATGTTCGAGAGCGCAAAGACTCACGCAAGTCAGAGGAGGAGACTCGCCGGCCATGGAATATAGCTCATCTTCGGCCTTACTACACCTGAGCCACAGGCTCCTACTATGTATATATTTTTGACAATGTACATATTATGATCAATAAATAAATCGGCATCCTTGCTAAAGCGGGGCCTCTGCCGTTTCGTCTTATATGTCTTCTTGGTTACATGGGGGCTTATGCTTATAAAGCGGAGTTCTAGTTACCCATTAAATCGGCTTATAAAGCCATATAAAAAAAGTTTGGGAGCTTCACACCCAAGGGACCAAAGAGAGTTTGTTGCCACGCACAGCTCAAACATAGGTACCCATTGAGCACATCTCACAATGTTACTTGGGGGCTCTTTGTGCACAGCAACAAAGAGTTTGAAAGGACCCTTGTAATAGGCTATCAAGCCAGGCTTGGAAGCCAGGTGTATTCACCTAAAACCCCAGGTTAACCTGCCTTCATCAAGTAAGCCACTCCATCTAGGTAATCCTGGTATGACCCGTCGAACGTTTGATAAGTCAATCTTATACAGACCCTGAACTTGTCAAAGTTAAAACGACGATTGGTTAATGTGAGTTCCATCTTAAAAGGCTTTGTAAAATGGTTTAACTCATCGGCCTGGCAGCCCATGAAAAGCCTCGAATTTGGGCCTGGCAGCCCTTGAAAAGCCTCGACTACAAGTTTTCATTCGCTTTTATTTTTTCCAAGTTTTTTCTCCTTTGATAAGGTTTTGAGATAAACCGGCGTCTATTGACCCGGCCTGACTATAAGTTATCAATATAACCCGGTGTTCATTAATCCGGTGTGGCTTTCAACTATCAGTTGTTAGTACACAACCAATCTTAAACCGGTGTTTATCACAACCCAGTCTGGCATTGACTATAAGTCGCCAGGATGACCATCCGGTGTTTATCATAACTCGGCGTGGCTTCTTATAAACCAGCACGGCATGGTGAGAGTTGTCAACACTCAAGATTTGGGTTATCACCCTTACTACAAATAGTTGGTAAACCAACGATGTGATTCAACATCACAGGTATGATATATTTCATATTTCATTTACATCCTTGGTTATAAACTCTGGCTTTATATTGGGTATCATAACCCGTCCGACGGTAAACCGCCAAGGCAATTTTAAGTTTGTCATATGCAGAAAACAGGATTGCATAACACTGTTAAAGATCATAAGCAGACATTGCATATCATGACAGATTGACAGTCTCAGGAAAGTGGCTATGCACGATGGCATAGCAGACTAAGTGTTTCAAGCTATGCACGATGGCATAGCAGACCAAGTGTTTCAAGCTAGCCAGTTACAAGGCATTTTAAACACCCAAAAGGATAATTGTTTTTCGTACAGAGGACAGTGCGTAAGGCGATAAATTGGCTTCCGAGTTATGATTCTGCTTTAGCTTGATGTGAAGATTGCGGATCGTCCTATGCCGGTTCAACCTCCGCCTCCCCACCCACTGGCTGGAAGTCAATGGTTGCCCAGTCAATTCCAGACAAAGCTCGGAAGACAGCTTCATCACTTATAAGATCTAACGGTTCAACGTCAGGGGCATAAGTATGCTTACGGATTGGCGGGATTAAATTCTGGGCTTCATAAACCGATGCATCGATCCGTCTGTTGTCTGCATCATAGATGGACCGGCGGAAAGACAAATCAGTCTCTTCGGCCAATCTACTCGCAAGAGGACGCATCTCCTTTGTCAAGGCTTTAAGGGCATCCTCGTCAAATTCCGACCCATCTTCTTTTTGACTCGGATAACCATTTCCAATATCCTCCGGATCAAGGTCAGCTATCCAAGCTTTAGCCCGAGTTAGTGCAGATAAAGCGCCAGCCCTTGCAGCAGATCTCTTCACTTCTTCTAACTGGGCTGGTGTCATGGAGAGCTTGGCCAATGTATCCTTGATTAAAGTTGGTGGCGGTTTATTGTATGAAGAAGTGCAGATAACTCGTTGAGCGCTGGTATATAACTGCTCAATTGAAGTATAGGCAGCCTTCAGCTTCTTGCGCATATCTGAGCCAAGATGGGCGACACGGCTACCTGCAACCGTTACAATATTGTTGTTAAACCGACGGTTCCAAGGAAGATTAAGTACCGATCAGTACAAGGATACTTACCAAAGATGGCAGAAGTCATAGCATTGATTTTCCGCTTCAAGCCAGATAGCTCTTCTGCCACCGGTTTAAGGGCCGCTTCAGCATCCTCTGCCCGTTTTAGCAAAGTGGTTTTTTCAGCCTCCCAGCCTGCTCGCTCGCCTTTGAAGCCATCCTTCAATTGCTCCATGGCTGTTAAAGCGCCCTTCAACTCATCTTTGGCCTTTGAAGTTTCCGCTTGTTGGGACTTGATGTTTTCTTGGAGATCGGCGATTTGGGAATCTTTGTTGCTCAAGTCAGTCTGCAAAAGACAGATAATAAGTTGTTAATACTTTTTTCAAAAGTCCCAAGCACATAACAAGTTATACACTTGGCACTTGGGGGCTAATGCGGATTGCTTTTATCAACTGGTATTTTAAGTCCCAAGCATACAACAAGTTATATACTTGGCACTTGGGGGCTAATGCATATCGGTTCAACTCAAGGTTATCCAGGTTCTGACAATAAACTGGATCATGTTGATAACTGGAATGAATTTTTGAAACTACATTACAGAAGATATACCGGTTCATCCAAAAAGGTATAAACCGGTCTACAAGGGCTACACAAGCAAAATCCAAATATTCTCCTATTATAAGTCCCATCTCACATTCGTATTGATGAACCGGCCCTTGGGGGCTACTAGAGTTGATCATTGAAGCAGGATATAAGGAAAAAAGAAATTATTCAAAGGAACAAGTGTTTACCTCATATCGCTCTTTCATTAGGTTTACTAAACCGGCTTCATAGTCACGACTGGTGTACAGACGGTTTAGATATCCAGAATGGATGCCCTGAGCGGAGAGATGGGCATAGCTTGAAAAATCCGATTTCCACTTGCCCTTGTCCATAGCGGTAAATTCTTCTTTTGCACTGTGCTTTGATAAAGCGACAGGATTGCCAGGAGTGGTATGGCCAAAGCCAGTAATCACAACATCATCTGTCGTGCTTTCAGCTGTCTTATTTGGGCTCGGCGGTTTATCAGAGGCCTTTGCTGGGCTTGGTGGTTCGGTAGCTGGGCTTGGCGGATCAGCGCGTTGGCTTGTTGGATTTGCCTCTAGTGGATCAGCAAAAGTATCCTGACCCTGAGGTGCCGGGTCATCTAGATCAATGTCAGCATGTTGATTAATAGCCTCTGAGGTCCTCTCCAGTTCAGTATCCGGATTATCATCAGTTGGTATAGTCAGCTTGGCTTTTTTGTAAGTCTGGCTTTCGCACTAAAAATAACAAATACAGAGGTCAGTACAATAAACCGATGCAAGAGAGCAAAACTGAGTTTACTATGCTTACCCAGGGACGGTCTTGAGAGGAGGCATCTGTGTAGTTGATGAATCGCCTGAGGAGGAATTGGAAGTGCCTTGGTAATTCGACTCAGACGGATTAAGAGGATATCAGAAGTAACCTGCCTTGGTATAAAGTTTATTAGAAGTACAAGAGACCTCTTAATGATGCTTGCGAACCGGGGAATATGGTAAACAGGACGAGGTAACCACTTGACCACTGTGCCGGGTGGTGGGGCGAGCTTCTTGCTGCTGTGTCTTTAAAGAAAAGTGCAGATCCAAATGAGCAAGAGGGTGTGAATGTTTTACTTTCTGGACTGCTCGACGAAGTTTTGGTACTGGCACATGATTTGAATCGGAGGATAGAACAATTACCTCTGCTTCACCAGCGTGGCTAGCTTCCGCATCATCCTGATAATAATCATTGTCAATGAGGTGTATGAAAAAAGAACCAAGAGAATCTAATTCTACCTGAGTCCGGGTTATCAAGCTCTTCATCATTGGCCACATCAGAGGGTTTGGCGGTTTTCTTCTTCGCTGGCTTCTTTATAGCTTTAGTCATGCTGCGGGGTGCTCTTGTCGGTTTATCCTGGGGCTTGGCCGGTTTATCTTGAGATTTCTTCTTCTAGAAAGGATCATCACCCTGCACAAATGGACAACAAATTATAAAGGAATATTTAAAGAAAGGACGGATTAAAGGTAAAAATGAGGCAATTCTTACAGCTGGCGGTTTATTAGAAGTGCAGAAGGGACTGAGCCCTACTTGACTCTAGACAGCTTCCGGTTCATTCAGTATTTTCTTAACAGCTTCAGTAACTTCTTCCTCTGTTAACTGAATGTCAATATGATGTTGAGGATCTTTTAAGTCCCCCTTGTACTCACACATTAAACCGGGGCGCCGGCTTAAAGGCAGAACGCTCCAAGATATCCGGCAGCGGACAAAGTCAACACCTATTAAACCGTTGGCCATAAAGGCTCTGAGTTTGGAGAGTTGTGGCGCATAGTTGGACCGTTCTTTGGCAGTTAGCCTTTGAGGGAACGGATGAGTATTGCTAAGATGGTGAGGGCAGTAACCCGGCAGAGGATTTTCTCCAGATGGAGATGTGTCTTTGCAGTAAAACCAAGTCTGATTCTAGTCCTTGGGATGACTATGAAGCTTGGCGTGAGGGAAATTGACATCTCTCCTCTTTTGAATCACCATCCCACCAAGCTCAGTGTTGGGTCCGTCTGTGAATTCTGTGCGACGGTTCAAATAAAAGAAATTTCTGAAGAATTCAACTGTGGGTTCTTCCTGAAGATAGGCCTCACAAAACACATGGAAATCGCAAATATTGGACACAGAGTTTGGTCCAATATCTTGAGGGTGGAGTTGGAAGCTGGCAAGAACATCACAAAAGAACTTTGATCCGAGAGGGCTGAAACCTTGATTCAAATGGTCAGTAAAAACAACCACTTCTCCATCCTGAGGCTCAGGAGGATTCTCTAAACTGGGGACTCTCCAGTGGATGTTTTCCTTGCTCGCCAAAGCGCCAGTCACAACGTACCCAGTGAACTGCTCTTCCGTAACCCGGGAAGGGACCCAATTGCAAGCACAAAACGTCTTGGCCATTTGAACAAAAGTTGGAAAATAGGACCAAGTCCGATTTAAGGTTTTGATTGATGCAAACAATCCGGTTTAAAGACAGGAAAACAAATTGAAACCTATGCGCATGATAAACTGGAGTTTTATATCAAGGAGGAGTTGGCGGTTTACAAAGAGGGCTAATGGTACCTGGCGGGTTATCATTTTCTAAAAACATAAACCGCCTACAATGGTGTGGAAGTTACAGATCTAAAAAATTCCTAAGTGTTGTACAAATAGATTTCACAAGTTGGTGTTGTAATTTTGGATCTACCGCAGTTCTAAAAAGGAGATAAATTTTGAACCTAAAGTCATGATAGCATAGGAACGTATATGCTCAGATGGGATCTTATGTAGAGAAGGTTATTTTCTATGATTGGAAACGGAGGCTAAACTACTCTTGCCTCGCTTTTAAAATCAGATTCAGAACAAACTACGCGATCTAAGAGAAGAAAGTGAGGAACAGATGAAGAACGCTGATGAATGGCGGAAACCCTAATGCAGATCTGTTACATGAGAAGAGAAGTACTTATTGACGCTACTGAACAGCGGAGAGGGTGTCGTGTTTCTCTGGTCAAGTCAGGTTGATGCAGCGGCCGTTGGCGGTGCAGAAGCGAAGGTCTACAACGGCGGTCGCGCTCGAGCTCTGGAGCGACACGAGGAGGATGATGAGGCGAAGAGGCACGAAGGGTAAAGGAAAGAATGACCCTTGGTCATGTTTATAAGGCGAAGGGATAAGTGACAGGCGTGGGAATCAAGGAACCAAAAAATGGATATCTGACACAGCTGTCGCCTCAATTTTTGGAGGGTCATTAATGAAAAGGATATATTTACACGTCTTTTATAGACAGATGACATCACGGCGATTTATTATAATCATAGAAGATGCATCACGACGGTTTACCAAGATCATATGGAGGAGACGTCATGGCGGTTTACAAGGATCATACGAGAATGTTCAAGGAGTTTTCCCTAAATGTTGAAGATTGACATGAAAAGGTTCAAATCAATCTGGGGCCTAATGTTGGGGATATAACTACTGAGTATAAACCGCCTAGGAGGGGCCGGGTAGTGCTCATTCGTATTGAAGACCATGAAGACAATGAATTTGGCGCTTTACGATTGAAGCTTAGAGGCCTAGGGCCCAAGGGCGGATTAGGGCCCATAGTCATAAACCGCCATGAGATGTATAACTTGTGTTGTAAGTTAGGGAAAGGTAGAAACCGAGTCGGACACGTGTATGAGCTGGCCTCGGTGTTCTGTAAACTGCCGTGCGTCAACCTTTGTATATAAAGGGACGACCCGGCGGCGGTTCAGGGACAAGAAACAACGACTCGAGAGATAGGTAAAGCGGATTCGGTCCCTGCTCATCGAGACCCCATCAATTCCACGTCAACTGGATCGTAGGCTTTTACCTTCACCGCAAGGGGACAAACTAGTATAAACTCCCCGTGTCCTTTGTCCGGTTTAACCCCTTTAAGCTAACCTCGTTGCGGTGGCTCCACGACTAAGTCCTCTCACTAGGACATCTGACGTGTTAATTCCACGACAGGCGCCGCTCCTTCTGCTAGTCCACCGGGCGCGTTCGGGGGCGTCATGGGCTTCCGGGCTTCCCCCCCGCCTTCCGACAGGTGCGGTGGCCACCGAAGTTCAGGCCGGAGCTGCCGCCGCGCTATGACGGCGGGGCGGACCCTGCGGGGTTTCTCCAGGCATACAAGGAGGCCATTTGGGCAGCGGGCGGAGATGACAAGGCCATGGCAAATTGGCTCCCTATGGCACTCGCGGGCATGCCTCGCACCTGGCTGCTCTGCTTACCAGAGTCTTCGGTGGCTTCATGGGAGGAGTTGCGTGAGTTGTTCGCCGCATGCTTCGCTATCCCGGCGCACCATGCCGTCGCGGCCATCCTCGGCGGGTCGCAGGTGCCAGCTTCAAACCGCCACATCAAGCAGTTCTTCTATCAGATGGGGGTTTCCCCGCCCCTGCGAGGGGCCCCTCTGGGCTGGGCGGCACCCCAGGCCGACCTCACCTTCGACGCCAGAGATCACCCCAAGACCACGGCCGGCGCCCTGCCCATGCTCTGCACCCCCACCATCTACAACATAGCGGTTATCAGGACCCTCATCGATGGCGGCGCTGGCCTCAACGTCCTCTCCATGGAGGCGTTCGTCCTGCTTCACGTGCGTCACGACCTGCTCCTCCCCACCAAGCCGTTTTCTGGAGTGGTCGGCGGCTCCACCTGTCCCGTGGGGCAGGTTCGCCTCCCCGTCACCTTTGGAACGCGCAACAACTACCACATCGAGCTCATCGACTTCGACATTGCGCGCATCGGGCTCCCATACAATGCCATCCTCGGGTACCCGGCCCTCGCCAAGTTCATGGCGGCGACTCATCCAGGCTACAATGTCATGAAGATGCCAGGAAGCAGCGACATCATCACCATGGCGGGAGACACTAGGGATGCGCTGACAGCCCTCAGGCTCGCCTTCAAGGCTGCGGCGGCCGCGCGACCAAGTGTGGAGAGCGCTCCGGAGGGCCTGGGGGCTGCCCCGGCGAAGAAGAAGCCATTGTTCTCTCAAGACCGGGCCGAGACAAAGCAAGCATCGGTCGACAAAGACGGAGAGTCAGGAGCCACCTTCACCATAGGCGCTGGTCTGCCCCGAGACCAGGAAGAGGCACTAGTCAGCTTCTCCATGCAAACAAGGATGTGTTTGCCTGGCAAGCAACGAACCTGGTAGGCGTCCCGTGGGGGGGAGGGGTGATTGAACACCACCTCATGGTGTGCCCCCATGCGCCCCTCGTGAAATAGAAGGCGCGGCGCCAAGCCCCGGAGAAGCAGTTGTTCATTGTCCAGGAGACCCACAAGCTACAAGAAGCCGGTGTTATCCAGGAAGTGCGGCACCCGGAGTGGTTGGCAAACCCAGCCATCATCCCCAAGAAGGGCGGAAAAGAGTGCATGTGCGTTGACTTCACGAGCCTGAACAAAGCTTGCCCTCAAGATCCATTTCCTCTTCCTAGCATCGACCAGATTGTCGACTCCACGGTCGAGTGCCATCTACTGTGCTTCCTAGACGCCTTCTCAGGCTATCATCAAATCAAGATGGCGGTGGAAGATGTAGAGAAGACGGCCTTCCTGACCCCGTGTGGGGTGTATTGCTACACTTGCAAGCCGTTTGGGTTGCGTAATGCCGGAGCAACCTTCCAGCGGTTGATGCACATCGCTTTGGGCAAGCAGCTCAGAAGAAATGCAGAGGCTTACATTGATGATATAGTGGTCAAGTCCCGGGAGGCAAGAACCCTTGTTGGAGATCTGTAGGAGACGTTCGCCAACCTGCATGAGGTGAAGTTGCGGCTTATTCCCGAGAAGTGCGTATTCGGTGTCCCATCAGGCAAGCTGTTGGGGTTCCTGGTGTCGCACAGAGGAATTGAGGCCAATCCGGAGAAGGTCAAGGCAATAGAAAGGATGAGCCCGCCTCAAACTCTCAAGGAGATGCAGAAGCTGGCAGGCTACATGACCTTGCTTGGGCGCTTCATCTCCAAGCTAGGCGAGTGCGCCCTCCCATTCTTCAAGTTGATGAAGAGGAAGGGCCCGTTCTAATGGACTCCAGGCCCTGATGCGGCTTTCCAAGACCTCAAGAAGTACCTCACAAGCCCACCGGTGATGGTGGCGCCTCGCCCGCTCGAGCCTCTAGTGCTCTATTTGGCAGCCACGCCATACTCAGCCAGCGCATCGTTGGTGGCGGTCCGCGAGGAACATGCAGCCAAGGGTGCGGCACGGGGCCGCGCATCCATCTAAGGCGTCGTGACCTCAAGATAGCACACCTGAGGCCAGCGCCCCGCCCTCAGGAGATGGAGCTCCCGAGGTCGGAGCCCCTGAAGCAACAGAAGACGAGACTCCTAAGGCTCCGTCACTTCAAGAGGAACAAGACTCGACGGACACTTCCTCCCTCATCGAGCATCCTGTTTACTTCGTCAGCACCGTACTGCGTCGCGTTACCCCATGCCGCAGAAGCTCCTCCTTGCACTCCTCCTCGCTTCCAGGAAGCTGTGCCATTACTTCCAAGGCCACCCTAGCAAGGTCATCTCAACCTACCCTCTGGAGAGGGTGCTCCGAAGCCCCAACGTCACATGAAGGGTTGCCGAATGGAACATTGAGTTGCAGGCGTTTCAGCTGGAGTTCGGCACCACCCGAGTCATCAAGGGCGCAACCCTCGCTGACTTTTGTGGCTGAATGGACTGACGCACCAAGTCAAGAAGTGGGCGAGGACCGCTCCCTCACCCCAGGAGACGAAGCGCCTGATGGTTGGGTCATGTACTTCGATGGTGCGTTCGCACGTCAGGGCGCGGGTGGTGGAGCTGTCCTCAACTCACCCACCCAAGACAAGCTCTATTATGCCGTGCTGCTCTGCTTCCAGCACGGCGAGAAGGACTCCAACAACATCACTGAATTTGAGGGCCTGATAGCCAGGCTCAGGGCCGCGGTTTCCCTGGGGGTTAGGCGCCTCACCATCGGGGGCGACTCCCAGCTCCTCATCAAGTTCTCCAACAAGGAGTACACGCTGAAGGACGAACACATGGAGGCATACCTCAAGGAGGTATGCAAAATTGAGAAGCAATTCTTAGGTTTGGAACTGCAACACGTGCCGCGTGGCACAAACAAGGAGGCGGACGACATCACTAAGAGGGCGTCCCGGCACTTCCCCCAGGAGCGTGGCGTCTCCGAGAAGCGGCTCTTCAGGCCATCGACAGTTCCCCCCATTGCCGAGTCGGCACCGACTCAGGAGGAACTTCCCGCGGCACCCACCACGGGCGCCCCGGCCTATGGCCCGGCTTTAGGGGCCCGCCTGCTCCTCGCACTCGAGCCTCAGGAGGGGTGCTGGACTGAGGAATTCAATGCGTACCTGCTACAGGGCACCCTACCGGAGAAGGAAGAGGATGCAGAGCGGGTGGCCCACCAGGCCACCGCATACTGCATCCATGATGGCGAGCTATACCGAAGATGCCCGAACGATGTCCCCCTGTGGTGCATCTCCAAGGAGCAGGGGTGCAAGCTGCTGGCTGACATTCATGGTGGGGATTGTGGGCATCACTCTTCATCACGCACCCTCGTGGGCAAGGCATTCCGCAGCGGGTTCTACTAGCCCACATCGCTCAATGACGCCGTTGAATTGGTAAGATCTTGTGATGCCTGTCAATTCCATGCTAAGCAGATCCATCAGCTCGCTCAGGGCCTCCAGACCATCCCGTTCTCGTGGCCATTCGCAGTTTTGGGGTTGGACATCTTGGGCCCGTTTCCTCGAGCGCCCGGGGGCTATTCGCTACCTCTATGTCGCCATCAACAAGTTCACCAAGTGGGTGGAGGTGGAGGCTGTCCGCACCATCCCGGCCGGCTCTGCAGTCAAGTTCATCAAGGGCTTCGTAAGCCACTTCGGGGTGCCCAACCGCATCATCACCGACAACGGCTCCCAGTTCATGAGAAACCTCTTTAAAAGATATTGCGCTAACCTTGGAACGCAGATATGCTACGCTTCGCTGGTGCACCAGCGGAGCAATGGCCAGGCCGAGCATGCTAACGCGGAGGTCCTGAGGGGCCTCAAGGCAAGGAGCTTCAAAAAAAAGCTCAAGGCCTGCGGCAGAGGCTGGCTCGACGAGCTTCCGTTCGTGTTGTTGTCCATCCGCACCACTGCGACCAAGCCTACATGCGAGACCCCTTTCTTCCTCGTATACAGAGCCGAGGCGGTCCTCCCTCACGAGGTCAGACATCGCTCCCCGCGGGTCCTGGCATTCAATGAGGCGCGTCAGGACGCTACGCGGAGATGGACCTCGTGTTGGGGGAGGAACGCCATCACCAAGCCTTGCTCCAAGCTGCGAGGTACCAGCAGGTGAGGGAGTCCTGGATTAGGGGGTATCCGGATAGCCGGACTCTATACTTCGTCGGACTATTGGAGCGTGAAGATACAAGACTCAAGACTCCGTCCCGTGTCCGGATGGGACTCTCCTTTGCGTGGAAGACAAGCTTGGCGATCCGGATATTATATTTCCTTCCTTGTAACTGACTCCGGGTAAACCCTAGCCCTCTCCGGTGTCTATATAAACGGAGAGGTTGGTCCTTAGAAGGCTGATCACAATTACAATCATAATCATCATAGGCTAGCTTCTAGGGTTTAGCCTCTACGATCTCGTGGTAGATCTACTCTTGTACTACTCATATCGTCAATATTAATCAAGCAGGAAGTAGGGATTTACCTCCATCGAGAGGGCCCGAACCTGGGTAAACATTGTGTCCCTTGCTTCCTATTACCATCAACCTAAGACGCACAGATCGGGACCCCCTACCCGAGATCCGCCGGTTTTGACACCGACATTGGTGCTTTCATTGAGAGTTCCTCTGTGTCGTCGCTACAAGGCTCGATGGCTCGTCTCATTGTCAAGGACAACATTACCTCTAAGAGTGCGCTGGCTGTAGGCCAAACTCTCTGAATTGGCGGCTTCATCATGGCTGCCCCATCGGCGGTTGCGCCGACGATGGCCTCTCAGGTCATCACGCATAACCTTCGCGTCAATTCGGAACTCGCCGAACAGATGGATCCGATAGAGCTCTCCTCCCTTAATGAGCTCTTGGACCGCATCGCCGCTTTGGGAGTCGCTATGGACTATGACTAGATCGGGCTTAAACCCGACCAAAGGGACATTAAATCCCCGCCTGCCACCCATGAGATAGCGGTAGTGGAGGAACCACACACGGATTACCCCTCAATTTTGAGGACGAATTATGTCCAGATCACCGAGCTCCCTGAGCCGGACACCTGGTCAAGGGAAGACATGACCCGGGTGCAGGACTCAGAATTGGGCATTGGGCCGGAGAAATTGGGTAGCACCCCGGATCCCGAGCTATCAGACTCGGAAGCTCCCATGCCTCTAGGCGCTAGATCGGACCAGAATCCGGATTCAGCTACAACCACCCACCCGGACTTAAACCATCTTTCCCGTATTAGGCAAGAGCCCCAGGAGACAGTACATCGCTACTGGGCCAGATTCCTCCTTGTGCTAAACAAGGTCAAGGACTGTCGCGAGGAGGACGTAGTCTCACTTTTCTGCAAAAACTGCACGAACAAAGGAATCCTTAATGCTATAAGTCGCCGTGACATAGTACACTTTGCTGACTTGACAACCATAGTATAGAAGTACTGTGCGATGGAAAGCACCTGGAAAACCCAAACAGAATTTTGGGATAGTTTGGCTCTCACCAAAACCTTTGTCCGAACTAAACGGGCGAACTCTCGTAAGTCGGCTGATCCAATCCCCAAGAAACCAAAGCCCGCCCCAGGGCAGGGAATAGTATTGGAAGAATGGCTCAATGGGCCATGTAAACTCCACAGTACTCCGGACACAACACCAACTCATAGCCTTAGGGCATGTTCGATACTCCGGCAGGTTGCAAAAAGTGGCGAGGATCTTCTTGCAAGCCATAAAGCAGAACAATATCCCGCCAACGAACACAATACGGTACTAACAGTCTTCGAGACTTTTGCATCAAACAATAGGCGCAAGCGAGCTCATCGAAGGTCCGTTGAAATCTGCCATGTGGCAAAAATAAACACATGGAACGACACTGCTATAACTTTCAATGCCAGCGATGAACCTTGATTCCAGACTGTCCGGGCACCAGCCGCTCTGGTCCTTAGCCCAATCATGGACGGCTTTCGGCTCACTAAAGTACTCATGGACGGCGGAAGCGGATTAAACTTGATCTACGAAGAAACACTCAACAAGATGGAAATTGGTAAAAGCCGCATTGAACAAAGCGGCACAACCTTCAGGGGGATTATCCCTAGTCGGGAAGTGCGGTGTGCAGGAAAAATCACACTCGATGTGGTATTCGGCACCCCGGAGAATTATAGGTCTGAAGAAATCACATTCCAAGTGGCTCCATTCAGCATCGGATACCACGCCCTTTTAGGGCGAGACGCGTTTACAAGCTTCCAAGCTATACCCCATTACGGGTACATGAAGCTTAAAATGCCCGGACCCAATGGAATCATCACTCTAGCCAGTGATCCGGACGTCGCACTTCGCACTGAAAACAAAACCGCAGCACTAGCCCTGGAAGTATTATCCGAAGCCCTAGCAGCCGAAGAATTAACAACACTGCAGGCTACCGTGGACAGGGACGACATGATACTCGACAAGCGACCCAAGTCCACCTCATTCAAACCCGCAGATGAGATAGTCAAATTCCAAGTCCATCCAACGGACCCCACGAAGCCAGCTTCCATCGGGACACAGTTGAGCCCCGCAATGGACGCCGCACTGCGAGACTTCTTACGCGAGAATTGGGACATTTTCGCCTGGCACCCATCGGACATGCCGGGCATCCCGCACAGATTGGCCGATCATAGCCTTAATATACTAAAAGGATACAAACCTGTCAAGCAGACTCTAAGGCAGTTTTCAGAGCCCAAACGGCAAGCCATGGGGGAAGAGCCAGCCAAGCTACTTGAGGCCGGATTCATTAAAGATATCAAGCATCCGGATTGGCTGGCAAATCTGGTAATGGTACCAAAGAAGGACAAATCCTAGTGCTTATGCGTCGACTTCAAAGACCTCAACAAGGCTTGCCCCAAGGATCCCTTTCCCCTCCCTCGCATCGATCAAATCATCGACGCCACAGCGGGACATGACTCGCTGTGTTTCCTCGACGCATACTCTGGATACCATCAAATAAAGATGGCAGAGTCCGACCATGCTGCAACAGCTTTCATAACGCCATATGGCCCTTTTTGCTTCAACACTATGCCTTTTGGGCTTAAGAATGCCGGCACAACCTATCAACGCATGATTCAAACATGCCTGGAAAAGCAAATCGACAAAACAGTGGAGGCATATGTGGATGACGTGGTCATAAAAACAAGACACGTCAAAACCCTAATAGATGACTTGAGGCTTACATTCGATAACCTCCGGACATACGGCATCAAGCTAAACCCGGAAAAATGCGTTTTCGGCGTCCCCTCGGGGAAAATGCTGGGCTTCATTGTTTCCAATAGAGGAATTGAAGCGAATCAGGCAAAAATCCGAGCTCTGTCGCAATTGGCTATACCAACAGACCTCAAGCACATCCAGAAACTAGCTGGATGCGTGGCTGCTTTGAGCTGCTTTATCTCCAGGTTAGGAGAAAAGGCATTACCTCTTTACCGCCTCCTCTGGCGCACCGAACACTTCGTGTGGACGGATGCCGCCGCATCCGGACTAGACGAAATAAAGACCTTATTGGCCAGTAATCCGGTCTTAACAGCGCCAAATATCGGCGAACCCATGCTGCTGTACATAGCTGCAACACATCAAGTTGTAAGCGTAGTGCTCGTCGTCGAACGAGAAGTTGACGGATACAAATTCCTGCTCCAAAAGCCGGTTTATTACGTATCCACGGTCCTCACCCCATGCAAATACCGATACCCACACTATCAAAAAATAGCATACGCGGTCTTCATGGCATCCCGGAAGCTACGACACTACTTTCAAGAGTGTTCGATTACGGTGGCCTCCGAAGTACTACTCAACGACATAATAAATAACCGCGATGCTATGGGCCGGATCGCTAAATGGGCTATCGAGCTCCTTCCGTTCGACATAACATACATACCACGGCGGGCCATCAAGTCGCAAGTACTGGCCGACTTTGTCGTCGAATGGACAGAAGCCGAACTCCCTAAAGAGTACGACGCGTACTCTAACTGGATCATGCACTTCGACGGCTCTAAAATGCTGGCCGGATTGGGAGCAGGTGTAGTCCTGACGTCTCCCACCGGAGACACGGTCCAGTACGTCCTCCAAATATTATACACAGACTCCAACAATGCAGCCGAATATGAGGCTTTGTTGCACGGTCTTCGGATGGCAGTCTCTATGGGCATCCGACGCCTAGAAGTGCGTGGGGATTCAAACTCGCAATATCACAAATAAACAGAGACTTTGATGCCAAGGATCCGAAAATGGCGGCCTACCATAATGCCGTCCTCAAAATGTTAGCTCTGTTCGAGGGGCTCGAATTCCACCATGTGGCTCGAGAAAACAATCAAGCGGCGGACGTCCTTGCCCGCATCAGCGCTAAACGCGACCTTGTCCCACCTAACATATTCCTGGAAAGGTTGTTCAAGCCGTAGTATGGGAAGGGGAGTCCGGCAATACTAGCACGGATCCAAACACACCCCCAGATTCCGAACCATCAGACATAATTGGAGGCTCTACCACCGAAATAACATCTTCGGCCCACGAAATCATGGCTGTAATCGTCCCGTGGACTGATCCTTTCTTGGCCTACCTAAATAGGCAGGAGCTCCCCGAAGACCAAAATGAAGCACGCTGCATCGTCCGGCGTTCTAAAGCTTACAAAGTCCATGAAGGGGAACTCTATAAGAAAAGCGTGACCGAAGTGCTCCAAAGGTGCATCTCCGAAGAGGAAGGGCGGCAGCTCTTGGCTGAAATCCATGCCGGACTGGGCGGGCACCACGCCGCGGATCGAGCACTAGTCATCAAGGCCTTTCGTACAGGCTTCTATTGGCCGACAGCCAGAGCAGACGCACATGACCTTGTCCAACATTGCGTCGGTTAACAGCTCTTTGCCAATCAGAGTCATATGCCCCCTACCACTCTCCAAACAATCCCCATAACTTGGCCCTTCGTGTTCTGGGGGCTGGATATGGTCGGACCTTTTAAAGGGGGAAGCCATAAGAAAAAATACTTATTGGTCATGTTGGACAAGTTCACCAAATGGATAGAATCCAAACCAGTCAAAACGGCCGAATCCGGACCAGTAATAGACTTCATATCCGGGGTCGTACACCGATACGGTGTCCCCCACAACATCATCACTGATAATGGCTCAAATTTCACAGCCGATGAAGTGAAAACTTAGTGCGGCAAAATGAGCATTAAGCTTGACTACGCTTCCGTCTACCACCCCCAAACAAACGGCCAGGTCGAACGCGCAAACGGTCTCATCATGAGCGGCATCAAACCCAGACTAGTGCGATCCTTGACAGAGTCGGATACGCACTGGGTCGAAGAGCTCGACTCCGTACTCTGGGGGCTGCGGACCATGCCGTATCGCACCACTGGATATACACCATTCTTTATGGTGTACAACACGGAAGTAGTACTACCCTGCGACATAATACATGATTCGCCACGTGTACGCATGTATGAAGAGAAGGAAGCCGAGTTAGATCGGCAGGATAACTTGGATGCCCTGGAGGAGGAGCGCAACATCGCAAAAGCCCGCTCTGCATTCTATCAACAGCAGGCTCGACGATACCAAAGCAGATAAGTGCGGGCCAAAACTTATAATATTGGCGAACTCGTTCTATGCCTACCGGAGAAGAAGAAGGACAAGCTCAAACCCAAGTGGGAAGGTCCCTTCGTCATTGACAAAGTTCTCACCGGAGGAGCGTACCGCTTACGTTATGCATCCGATAACAGACTCGAGCCGAACCCATGGAACGCGGCCAGACTTCGGAGATTCTACGCCTAGTGCCGAACTCAGTGTTCATCTCCTTATCCCCTCCTTTTTCATTATGCACCCTCCCCTTTCCCTTCTCGACATTTTTTCCTCTTCACACAAAGTATTCAATACATTATGGACTCCCAGATCACTCCGGCCGCACTATGTGTGTAAGTAATACCTGGAGGCTTCCTATACGGAAGCTAAAACTAATTACTCTAATGGCTTTTTGCCCATCACATATGCGTTTCTTTTTCCATATGTGCCTTTTCTTCACCATTATATGCATCGATATGACTTAAGATGTGGCCAAGCTGGGTTGCCTGGCTCTTGTGTTTATGCCCTACGTTCCCGTTAATTCGGCTAGGGCATAAGGGGAGCAACTCTACGATTGTTACTACCGGTTAAGACGGATGTGTACCTCAGACTGGGTGAAGCCGAAAGCTACCGTCCTTAAGAGAATATTCGGTCGGTGAACAAAAGATGTATTCGTTTATTACAACGTAAATCCCCAGAAGTTTTGTATCCCGCGCCCTTGTTCGCAGTCCGGACATGTGCATCGTCGCATGCGTACCCAGGGAAAGGAACCCCTAACGGAACTATTCTCCCTGGAAGATGTTTCTTACTATCCACGTAATATAATATAACTAGTTGGGTACTGGTCTGTTCAAGCACTTATGACCCCTACACCTGGTTTCCACGCATACCCCGGTTCTGTATAACTGATCGGGTATTAGGACACACCCCTGACTGTAGGATCCAGGGGCTGAAGCGAAAAGCTCCGCCATGACAAATGATTTTAATCCGGCTAGGGACTACCTATGTCCATTGAATTACACAGTCACTTGAGCTGACTATATTCCTCCTCTATACCATTCAACAGGCTATCTAGCTTACAATCCTGTTGAGAATACTTTGCGGCTAATGCTATCTGGTCATATACCAGACTCACGGGAATTTCTTGCCCATCTGGCCCCGCTGGTCCGACTTCGGCCATATGGTTCGGGTCCAGCTTGGTGTAGCGCGTCTTCACCATTGCCCAGGCTTCTCTTGCACCTTGCGGGCAGGCTGACATCTTCCACAATCAGAAGTGCCGCCGTGCTCCTTGAAGCATATACACAAGCTCCCGCATGCCATTCGGCAGGAAGCTTGATGGCCACAAGGCCTGAGCAACGCCCTGCATCACCTGCCGAGCTCGCTCGTGCAGTTGTGAGAGGTCTTGCAGTAAATCGCCTGCAGATGAGGGCATCTCCTCCTCAGGGCAACCTGTTAACATTCCTACAAGAAAAAACCTTTCAATATACTTCCTCGCCGAACTATACTATAGTTCGTCTAGGCACTTACCATAAATGCCGCGTCGAAGCCTTTTGTTCTCCTTAACGGAGTCCGCCAGCTGAGCGCGAACGTCTTTTAATTCCACGTCCAGCTGGACTTTGGCATCTTGAAGATTGTTCTTCTCCCGCCTAACTTGCGTAAGAACGCGCTCGCTAGCCTTCAGCTGCCTTTTGAGATGTGACTCGTCATCTCCTACGCCCTCCGGATTCAACCCGGGATTTTCTGCAGAATTTTCTGTTAGACTTATCATACCAGCCACTTACTAACTGGTTAATCTTTGTGCAATTGAGACAAATGTTACTAGATGAGGGCTTCTGGGATTCCTCTAACTTGGCAACTGTGGCCCTCAGCTGGGCCTTGCACTCCTACAGCTCCCGAGACAATTGCTCATTCTTATCTACAAGGACCTGTGCATAAATTGATCCTTAAAGTAGTTATTCCAACCGTTTCAAGTCTCAGGGGCTACTGCTATACATGCTTATCAAACTTTCTTACCCGTATATCTTTGGTATACTGGTCCGTCGCTCGGGCAAGCCCGCCTTGAGCAGCTCGGATGTATGCGTCTCCCAAATTGAAGGCGTTAAATGCCTCTTCCGAAAAGATGTTGTTCCAAAGTATGGCCCGTCGGCGTCGGTGATTCATGGCGCTCTCTACTTCGGAATTCGTGGCTGAGAGCATATCCGCGTCTGCTGTCGGAGAACTATGCGGCATCAGCCCCGCTCCCGCCTCCGCTCTCAAAGCCGGTTTTGGAATCCGGCTGGTGGAGGCGTGATTGGCGGGATCCCCGGATATAGTCCAGCTACTCCTCTTCCTGCCGGACACCAAGGGCGCTGTTATACTCCAAAATACCATAATCGCAGCACAGGTTTTCGCCTTACCTCTGTAGCGGCGTGTCGACCCGTACCGCCTTCCTCTTAAACCTGCCCGATCCGGACGCCCGTGGCTGACGAGTCCCTACGGGCTCGGCCCCGGGCTCCGCCCGTCGTCTTTGCAAAAACACGACACTTCAAGGGTAAGGCATGACATCTGAAAGGAGTCCTTTTCAGAGGATAGGGTTTTTCGGCTTGGCTTACACGCGACGTAGGTAGCAGTCCGGGATAGTCGGCAATAATGGCCACTGAGGCGCCATCGCAACTCGCTTGATAAAATATCCCGTTGACAAGCTCCACGGTAATATCTGGATCTTCTTCGAGTCCTGGATCTAGGGCCCT
>NC_057801.1:313976661-313981528 GCF_018294505.1 Triticum aestivum
TCTTACTCGGAAATATCGAGGCAGATAATCTTAGCAAAGAACGCCGCAATAAGTGAAGCGGGGAAAGGTATGACGACTTACCCAGTTTGGGGGGTTGTACATGGAGAATCCATCCCGCGGTTTAATGTGAAGGAATTCTTCCTCTTCCCCTTTGTATAAATTGGACAATATCCTTGCCAGAGCAGTGGCGGAGTCTGGACCCTTACGGCCATAGCGGGTGACATCATCTTCCCAGTTGAAGTGCCACATGGGCTTCCCCCGATATTGAAGCGGTTGCACTCCCCGCATTATGCATATTGCCATAACCTCGACTATCGTCAGTCCGGATTTGGCCAGTAACTTTATCCCGCTCATCAGGAAATGTACTTCCCTGGTATCCTCCTCTTGGGGGCCCCGGGGGTGCCAGCTTAGACGTGCCCTCGGCGGGGCATTACTGAACTTGGGGAGACCTGTCCGGACTGGATCCGGGAGGGGAACATCATCAATATAAAACCACTCTGAAGGCCAGTTCTCTGGTGCCTTCTTGGGACTGCCGGATAGGTATCCGGTCTTGGCAATGTGCCATACTTCGGCCCCGCCCACTTGACATAGGGATTCTCCCTGGTCGCGGGGGACAAGGCAGAACAGCTTATTCCATAACCCGAAGTGAGCCTCGCAGCCTAGAAATAGCTCACAAAGGGCAACATACCCTGCTATATGTAGTACTGAGGAAGGGGTGAAGTTGTGTAACTAGAGGCTGTAGAACTCCAGGAGCCCGCGAAGGAACGGGTGGATGGGAAACCCGACGCCCCTTAGCAGATGCAGGATGAGGCATATTCGCTTCTCTAGAGATGGATTAGGAGATCCCTCCGCCTGTTCCCCGCCGTTATAGGTGGCTATTCCGGCTCGGACGGAAACCATGAATGCCGGTGGGAGAAACCCTTGGGTTTGTAACTCTAACAAACGGCTATGAGGAATTGAACACTCTTCCCAGTCCCCCGGCTTGGAGCGAGGAGAGCGAGCAGAGGAGTTGCGACGACCGGCCATGTTGGAATGGTTTTTTCCAGAGCGCTCTGTTGGATGCTTGCTCGAGGGGGGAGAGTGAGTTTTGGATATGAGAATCCCCGTCCCTTCAAATAGACGGCCAACCCGAAGGATAGGGGGTGGCAAATGCAAAAATGCCTCGGCTCCTCGCATTCGCTCGACATGTGGAGATGGTCATTATTGAGGCACTGAAGCCGAGGAGTACAACATTGATGGGATGCCGGGCACTATTCATCGTAACATGTACTTTGAAGTATTCGGAGATGGAACCCGCCTTGCAATGCCGAAGACAAGACTGCGCGCCGGACTCATCGTCATTGAAGCCTGGTTCAGGGGCTACTGAGGGAGTCCTGGATTAGGGGGTATCCGGAAAACCGGACTCTATACTTCGTCCAGACTATTGGAGCGTGAAGATACAAGACTCAAGACTCCATCCCGTGTCCGGATGGGACTCTCCTTTGCGTGGAAGACAAGCTTGGCTATCCGGATATTATATTTCCTTCCTTGTAACCGACTCCGGGTAAACCAGCCCTCTTCGGTGTCTATATAAACCAGAGAGGTTGGTCCTTAGAAGGCCGATCACAATTACAATCATAATCATCATAGGCTAGTTTCTAGGGTTTAGCCTCTACAATCTCGTGGTAGATCTACTCTTGTACTACTCATATCGTCAATATTAATCAAGCAAGAAGTAGGGTTTTACCTCCATCGAGAGGGCCCGAACCTGGGTAAACATTGTGTCCCTTACTTCCTGTTACCATCAGCCTAAGATGCACAGATTGGGACCCCCTACCCGAGATCCGCCGGTTTTGACACCGACAGCAGGCGCTGCGGTGGTACCACTGCCCCAACATTCATTCCAGGCCCCTCGAGGTGGGTGACCTCGTCCTGAGGCGGGTGCTCTCCAGGGAAGGGCTTCACAAGCTCTCGCCCATGTGGGAGGGCTCGTTCAGGATCGCCCGTGTCTCCAGGACTGGCGCCGCGCGCCTGGAGACGAAGGACGGGGTCCCCATCCAGAATGCCTGGAACATTCAACACCTCCGAAAGTTCTACCCGTAAAGAAGGCTCCGTGCCTGTGAAGGTCTCCGCTCATGACACTCTCACATAATAATGAATTGGGGTTGTACATGCCCCAGAGTCTCTTGAGCGTTGTCCTTGGGCCTCACGGGGGCTCCCTCCCACGTCTTAGTGGCAACACTTAGCTCCGCGCTGGTGAGAAGACTAGTATAGGTGCCTGATACGTCCATTTTGCATCATGCTTTTATATCAATACTTATTGCATTATGGGCTGTTATTACACATTATATCTCAGTACTTATGGCTATTCTCTCTTATTTTACAAGGTTTACCATGAAGAGGGGGAATGCCGGCAGCTGGAATTCTGGCTGGAAAAGGAGCAAACGTTGGAAACCTATTATGCACAACTCCAAAAGTCCTGAAACTCCACGAAACAACTTTTTGGATTTAATAAGAATTTATGAGCGAAAGAAATAGGCCAGGGGGCCCACACCCTGTCCAGGAGACAGGGGGGCGCCCCCCCTATAGGGAGCGCCCCCCTATCTCCTGGCCCCCTTGGTGGGCCTCCGGCTTCCATCTTCTGCTATATCATCACTTTTACACTGAAAAAAATCATGGGCAAGCTTACGAGACGTAACTCCGCCGCCACGAGGCGGAACCTTGGCGGAATCAATCTAGGGCTCTGGCGGAGCTGTTCTGCCGGGGACACTTCCCTCCGGGAGGGGGAAATCATCACCAATGTCATCACCAACGATCCTCTCATCGGGAGGGGGTCAATCTCCATCAACATCTTCACCAACACCATCTCCTCTCAAAACCCTAGTTCATCTCTTGTATCCAATCTTGTATCAAAACCACAACTTGGTACCTGTGGGTTGCTAGTAGTGTTGATTACTCCTTGTAGTTGATGCTAATTGGTTTACTTGGTGGAAGATCATATGTTCAGATCCTTTATGCATATTATTACTCCTCTGATTATGAACATGAATATGCTTTGTGAGTAGTTACGTTTGTTCCTGAGGACATGGGTGAAGTCTTGCTATTAGTAGTCATGTGAATTTGGTATTAGTTCGATATTTTGATGAGATGTATGTTGTCTTTCCTCTAGTGGTGTTATGTGAACGTCGACTACATGACACTTCACCATTGTTTGGGCCTAGAGGAAGGCATGGGGAAGTAATAAGTAGATGATGGGTTGCTAGAGTGACAGAAGCTTAAACCCTAGTTTATGCGTTGCTTCGTTAGGGGTTGATATGGACCCATATGTTTAATACCGTGGTTAGGTTTACCTTAATAGTCCTTTTTGTAGTTGCGTATGATTGCAATAGTGGTTAGTCAAATGTGGGATGCTTGTCCAAGTTAGGGCAGTACCCAAGTACCGGTCCACCCACATATCAAATTATCAAAGTACCGAACGCGAATCTTATGAACGTGATGAAAACTAGCTTGACGATAATTCCCAATGTGTCCTCGGGAGCTCCTTCTTCATTATTAGAATTTGTCCAGGCTTATCCTTTGCTACATAAAGGATTGGGCCACCTTGCTGCACTTTATTTACTTTTTGCTCGTTACTATTTATCTTATCACAAAACTATCTATTACCTACAATTTCAGTGGTTCCAGAGAAAACCTTACTAAAAACCGCTTATCATTTCCTTCTGCTCCTCGTTGGGTTCGACACTCTTACTTATCGAAAGGACTACGATAGACCCCCTACACTTGTGGGTCATCAAGACTCTTTTCTGGCGCCGTTGCCGGGGAGTGCAACGCTTTTGGTGAGTGGAACTTGGTAAGTGTCACGCCCAATATGCGATACTATCCTAAAGAGACTCGAAGGCCCCACCAAGGATAGAACCGCATATTGAAACACTTTTGCAAGGTGGATATCATTACATCAACATTACATAATAGATGGGGATACATACAAGAGGCATACAATGCCACATGAATACAACATCACAAAACATAAGAGCATCATCCGACTATGGATGAAACACAAACAGAAACTCAAACGACATCCACCCTGCTATCCCAGGCTGCCGACCTGGAACCTATCCCCTGATCAAAGAAGAAGTAGAAGAAGAACTCCAAGACAAGCAAACATCGCTCTCGCGTCGTGATCATCGCATAACCTGTACCTGCAACTGTTGTTGTAGTAATCTGTGAGCCACGAGGACTTAGCAATCCCATTACCATGGGTATCAAGACTAGCAAAGCTTAAAGGGAAAGGAAGGGGTAAAGTGGTGAGGCTGCAGCAACGACTAAGCATATATGGTGTCTAACATACGCAAATAAGAGCGAGAAGAGAGCAAGCAGAACGGTCGTGAAGCTAGCAATGTTCAAGAAGAGATCATGAACTCCTACTTACGTCAAACATAACCCAGAAACCGTGTTCACTTCTCGGACTCCACCGAAAAGAGACCATCACGGCTACACACGCGGTTGATGCGTTTTAATTCGGATCTGGTGTCAAGTTATCTACAACCGGACATTAACAAATTCCCATCTGCCGCATAACCGCAGGCACGGCTTTCGAAAGATTATACCCTGCAGGGGTTTCCCAACTTAGCCCATGATAAGCTCTCGTGATCAACGAAGGATATACCTGAAGATGAAGATGGCCGGGGAAGGGAGCTCCGGGCCGGATCTCGCCGGATCCGGCCGGATCCCGGCGAGGGGCGACGCAGGGACGCGGTCGGCGGGCGGAGGAGCTCCGGCGGTGAGCCGGGCGGCGGAGGAGACGACGGGCGCCGGCGGTGGCGTGCGGGAAGGCGGAGGGGCAGGACGCCCGCGGGGAGCGGGGCATCGGCCTCCGGTGGCAGAGAAA
>NC_057801.1:313981886-313986069 GCF_018294505.1 Triticum aestivum
GCCACGTGGCAGGCCACGATTGGACGGGGGGAGCGGGGCGGACACGTCCGGTCGCCAGGCGGACATGTCCGGCGGCGCGGAAGGGAAGGATCTAGGGATTGCCCGAAAAATTCGGGGGAGGGGACTGATTTATAGGTAGAGGGAGCTAGGAGAGTCCAAATGAGGAGCGGTTTTCGCCCACACGATTGTGATCGAACGACTGAGAGCATGGAGGGGAGTTAGATGGGTTTTGGGCCACTTTGGAAGGGTGTTGGGCTGCAAGACAAAAGAGGCTTTACGGTTACCCGGTTAACCGTTGGAGTATCGAACGACCTCCAAATGGCACGAAACTTGACAGGCGGTCTACCGGTGCTATACCAAGGACGCTTGGCAAGACTCGGTCCATTACGAGAACGTTTAACACCCGCTCACAACAGGAGACAAAAGGGGAACGCCGGAGGGCATAGGAGTGCCGGATTGCAAAACGGACAACGGGGAAAAGCTCGGATACATGAGATAAACACGTATGCAAAATGAAATGCACATGATGACATGGTAAAATGCAACACGCAAGCACATGACATGGCAAACAACGGCGAATAACTGGCAGACACCTGGCGCATCGAATCCGGGGCGTTACAACACTCCTCCACTAACAAGAGATCTCGTGCCGAGATCTTAGGACCGAGATGGAAGGGAAAAGGGATGAAGGTGAAGCAAGAACTCAAGAGAAGAAGCAAAGAATCGAGAGCACTCGAGAAGAAGAGAGGAACGACGAGAATGACGAGAATTGAATGCTCACATAATCAGATAGACTATGAAACCACTCTGCTTAGAACGAGATAAGAAACGAATAAGACTGAAACGATTTAGGCAGTACTCTGGCTGAAAATGGAAGGAAAAGAACATGAACTTGAGAGGATGGAATGATACCTGATGAAGACATGACACAAAACCTCCGGAAAGAATTAAAAGAGTTGAATGAAAAGAACGGAGAAGAAAATGACAACTTGTGCCACGAACGAAATAGAAAGCAACCTTAGAAGAAAAGATTGAATGGAGTTGTTGATAAAATTCAACAACGAAAAGAATAAGCTTGTCGTGGACTTATGGATAACATGTCAGAAATTATGAGGTGATAACGAGCCGCAAACGGAAATGATTGGATATCTTAGAAGAACGAAGAAATGCAAAACTCCACTTCAAAAGAATACGGAAAATTAATTGCACTTGAGATGCAAGAAGGAAGATACTAGAATTCCACCAACAAGAATCTTGATGAATCCTTGAAGAATGAATTAAATCATGAAGAACCACCATGAAGAACTCCGATGACAAAAGGATGATGAGATAGAATGAAGGAAGAAAGAATAAGATGAGCCTTGCGGTGATTTAGATGGAGGTTTCAACGAAAAGGCCGAGGAAATTTGAACTCCGGAAAAGAAAAAATGAAAACACTTGGAACTAGAATTTATTCATGAAGAACAAACTCCGAAGGAAAAGGATTAATCACTTTGAGGAAATAAGAATAAGATTTATTGTATGCTTATCCTTCATCAAATTAAATTGATGACAAGCAATGGGTTTTTGCATACTACTTATTCTTCTTGAAAAAGGATTGAGAAGTGACATATCGCAAACTTGACAAGGTCTTGATGAACCACCGGTAGGATTGAAAAGAACAAATGAATTAATATGATAAATCAAGGAAAAAGAATCTTGAACGAACCACCGTAAGAATTCGAAAATGACTGATGAAAGAGACTGAATCACTGGGAAGAATTAGAAGAACCAATATGCTAGAGGGGATTTAGATGCAAAAGAACAAGAGATCATGAGCTGATTAAAGAACACTTGAACGAAACGCCGGGATAATTGGATAACGGTAGCTGAAATGTGAGGACAAAGAATTCTTCTGGAACGATGGCCTCCCGTGAAAAGAAACGGGAAAAACAACTTCTGACATACTCCGGATGGGTAAGAGAAGGGATATCTAACGAATGGAATAATTTGAGAGGATAACAAGAAGCTAGGACCACGAATCTTTGAGAGAGCGGGCAAAATTTAGAGAAACTCTTCTTCGGTCTTCAAATGGCGACGAGAAACAGCACCAAAATTACTGAGATATTCCGGGAGAATGAAAAGCAAAGAGGTTGAGCCAACAATGAAAATGATTTGAAATTGATCTTGGAAAAGATCTGACTGATGTAAATCATACTTACGTCAAACTTCAAAAAGGATTTGAGAATAACTCAAGAAAACTTAGAAGAGTCAGGAAAGATCCTGGTAAAAGACCTGTGGGTTAGGGCCCACTAAAAACAAACACCGTTGGAAAAGGATGTTGAACAGATAGATGATGCACCAGAACAAATGAAATATTTGAATGAGGTGACACCCTCAAATTAATTGGAACACAGACGAATCTCCTGAGATGTCTTCCGAACTCCAGAATGATTGAATGACGATAGGCAAACGAGCAAGGAGAACACTTGATCCAAGGAAAATAATATGATCAACACCGAAAACTTGAATTGAGTCCACCGAAAAAGAGATGAAGAATGTCAAACAAAAGAGAATTCACCGGTTGAAACAATTGATGAAAGACTGAAGAGGCTCTGCACGAATGAAATTGTTGGTCGAAAGAGACTCAGACTCCGGGAAGAAAAAGGGTGGGAGGGCGGGAAAACAAAGGCAACTTGGAAGGGGAAATCGACGAATAACTTGAAGAGAAAACACCGGTTGAAATCATTGTGGAGAGAGAGAGCAAAGACTTCGCACGAGTAGGATGGATACTCGATTACGGACTCCGGTTTCGAGAAGAAGAAGGGTGGATGGGTGGGAAAAGAAATCAACTGAGGATAGAGAAATAACCTCATTGAGAGAAAACTGAGGATTGAACTTGCAAATATGAAGAGGGTCGAGTCAGCTTGACGAGAAATGCACCGGATGAAAAGAGAAGAGAACCATTGATCGGAAACCCAACTGCGTGATCCTAAGGAAAAATTTGAAGGGGAAGAGGAGTAATTCAAAACACTTACGTCAAGATTCCTCACCAGAGCGACAAAGGGGTTGAGGAGTAAAAAGAATTCCTACTCTCCGATATAACTAGACTCTGAAAACAGTTTTCTTGTAGACTCAACAACGGCCAAACTACACGATCAATCAAGGGGGCTCCTAGGGTCGGTCGAGGCTCTGATACCAACTTGTCACGCCCAATATGCGATACTATCCTAAAGAGACTCGAAGGCCCCACCATGGATAGAACCGCATATTGAAACGCTTTTGCAAGGTGGATATCATTACATCAACATTACATAATAGATGGGGATACATACAAGAGGCATACAATGACACATGAATACAACATCACAAAACATAAGAGCATCATCCGACTATGGATGAAACACAAACAGAAACTCAAATGACATCCTCCCTGCTATCCCAGGCTGCCGACCTGGAACCTATCCCCTGATCAAAGAAGAAGCAGAAGAAGAAGTCCAAGACAAGCAAACATCGCTCTCGCATCGTGATCATCGCATAACCTGTACCTGCAACTGTTGTTGTACTAATCTGTGAGCCACGAGGACTCAGCAATCCCATTACCATGGGTATCAAGACTAGCAAAGCTTAAAGGGAAAGGAAGGGGTAAAGTGGTGAGGCTGCAGCAGCGACTAAGCATATATGGTGTCTAACACACGCAAATAAGAGCGAGAAGAGAGCAAGCGGAACGGTCGTGAAGCTAGCAATGATAAAGAAGAGATCCTGAACTCCTACTTATGTCAAACATAACCTAGAAACCGTGTTCACTTCCCGGACTCCACCGAAAAGAGACCATCACGGCTACACACGCGGTTGATGCGTTTTAATTCGGATCTGGTGTCAAGTTATCTACAACCGGACATTAACAAATTCCCATCTGCCGCATAACCGCGGGCACGGCTTTCGAAAGATTATACCCTGCAGGGGTTTCCCAACTTAGCCCATGATAAGCTCTCACGATCAACGAAGGATATACCTTCTCGACCCGATCAGACTCGGAATCCCGGTTTACAAGACATTTCGACAATGGTAAAACAAGACCAGCAAAGCCTCCTGCTGTGCCGACAAATCCCGATAGGAGCTGCACATATCTTATTCTCAGGGCACACCGGATGAGCAAGACATCGGGTTGGCATAGACCCTGATTGCCTAGGGGGCGCCGGAC
>NC_057801.1:313986372-313989327 GCF_018294505.1 Triticum aestivum
CCCTCGAGAGCGCGACTCCCAAGGGAAAAAAGGCTAGGTGAGGCAAATGGTAAAACCAAGGTTGGGCCTTGCTGGAGGAGTTTTATTCAAAGCAAACTATCAAGGGGGTCCCATAAATCAGCCAACCGCGTAAGGAACGCAAAATCCGGGAACATAACACCGGTATGACGGAAACTAGGGCGACAAGAGTGGAACAAAACACCAGGCATAAGGCCGAGTCTTCCACCCTTTACCAAGTATATAGATGCATTAATAATATAAGAGATATTGTGATATCCCAACCAAAATCCTGTCCACCATGGAGCAATCTTCAACTTCACCTGCAACTAGCAATGCTATAAGAGGGCTGAGCAAAAGCGGTAACATAGCCAAGCAATGGTTTGCTAGGAAGGGTGAAAAGGTTAGAGGCTGACATTGCAATTTGGGAGGCTTGAAGAGCAAATGATAGGTAGCGCAGCATAGCGATAGAGCGAAGCAACTAACATAGCAATGATAGTAGTGAGATCCAGGGAAATGGTCATCTTGCCTGAAATCCCACTAGGAAGAAGAACGAGTCCATGAAGAAGACGAACGGATGAAGCCGAACCAAGCGTAGACGAACGAATCCCCATGATCGCAACGAAACAGGAACTATCGAGAAGAAGCACACAACATGGTAAACACCTCACACATATACAAGACATGATGCACAAACAAGCATGATGCAAGACAAGACTACATGAAGCTACTCATGGCAAGAGATGATGCAAACAAGAGCAACACATCAAGGCAAGTTTAAATGAGGCCGGAAACAACATATAACAATTCCGGTAAGTCCTCATATGCATATTTCGAAATTGGTCCAGATCTGAATAAACCTTATGTTCAAGTTGTTAAACAGCAAGTTAAGATGCACCACAATGATCTACACGAGATTCTAGTCAAGTTACATATAAAGTTCATTAAATACGGAGCTACGACCTAGAAGATATGAGCAAAACAAGTTAAACATGGCATTGATGCAAAATGCACCCAAACATCAAGCAAAACACCTCAAAACATGGATGCAACATTATAATATGAAACTACATGCAAAATCAAGCAAGTTTCATATAGAGCACGCTCAAAACGGAGCAACGGTTCAACACACACACATGAAACAAGTTATAGCAACAATCTGTCCAAAACAGCAACTAGGCATATTGCAAGCATCAAAACAACATGCTACAGGACCTCAAGAAGAAAACAAAAGGCATGGACATTATGTACAGGTAAAGCATAACAAAACATGAACACTGAGCTATCTCCAGAGATCACTAGAACATGCTCAAACACACATGGCAAGATTGCAAATAATATCAGTTTCAGACTTTGTAGAAAAAACATCAGGTTGCAATGTTTAGAGCTATCAAACAACCTGTTACAGGAACTTATCATGGCAAAGGAAGGCATGGCATGAATGTACTAAATGCATAGAACAAAAGTCCCTTACTAGCCACGAGCCAAAAAGGAACATAAAATATGATGGCACCCATGTAAACATGGAAAGTTTCGTTAACAGATTCAGCAAACAGGGCATGGCAGAAACAACGATAAGTAGGCATGTTGGTGAGCTTGTACCACTCACCACAGAGCAATAAATGGCATGTAATGGCTTGTACCACTCACCACGATAAGTAGGCATGTTGGTGAGCTTGTACCACTCACCAACAATAAGAAGACATGTTTATGAAGCTAAGCATGGCAAGAGCAAGTTCATAGAGTTCATGGATCACTAACAACAATCATGGCAACAACTGAACTTAATGTTAACAGGCTGACAACAACATTATTTAGCAACTTTGGAGCAAGGAAACAACAAGCTACAGCAGGCTATAAATGCAACCAGGGGCATGGATGGATAGAGCATGACATGTAGAACAAAACACCCTTAATGAACATCTCCAGATTATGCATAGAATGACTTGTAGCCGCAGGTTTACATCGCATCACGAAATAACATATTCAGCCTAGCAAAACAGTAACAGCAAGTACCCTACTTAACAAGTTTGATTCACTCACCACAAGTCATTGCATGACAAGATAAGCATAGCATCAGCAAGAAGACATGTTTATGAAACTACCCAAGGCAAGAACAAGTTCATAGCATGCAAGGATCAACTACAACAACCTTGGCAAAATTGAATAACATGTAAACAATCTGCCAGGAAACATTTTAGAGCAAAAGTAGAGCACGAAAATGACATGCTAGACTACTCCATAATTGCAAACAGGGGCATGAATGGATAGAGCATAACCATATGTTCAAAACACCCTTACTGAAGTATATCAAAATAAGCATGAATCTCTCTTTAGCATCATGTTTACATGGCATCAAAATAATAGCAGAACAGGGACTAAAATCAGCAACACCACGAAGCCTAGTTTGCATGCTTGTGCTAGTCACCACATTAATCACAAAAATGCATGGTAAGCACCTCTGTAAAGAAGACATGAAGAGCTCATGCCCATAAGATTCACACAATAAATGTAGCAAAAATGACAAATGCACACATTCTGTTAAGAAACAGGAACTAACATTATGAAGCACTTTTGCATCAGAGATTCAGGCATCTAGATGACCTCAAATGAATATGGCCCAATGGAACAAAATGAGGAGCACATCCTGATGAACCATTTGACATAATACACGCACAAAACGAAGCAGTATGCGTGGAGTTATGATGCGATGACCAGGGAAACATTATGCAAAATATTTCGGGGACTTAGGGAAATTGGGGTCAACCTTTGGATCTGCACGGATAACGATGCGGCGGCAGATCTCGCCGGAACTTCGCTGGAGAACACGAAGATGACCGGGGAAGGGAGCTCCGGGCCGGATCTCGCCGGATCCGGCCGGATCCCGGCGAGGGGCGGCGCGGGGACGCGGTCGGCGGGCGGAGGAGCTCCGGCGGCGAGCCGGGCGGCGGAGGAGAT
>NC_057801.1:313989870-313999033 GCF_018294505.1 Triticum aestivum
GGGAGCGGGGCGGACACGTCCGGTCGCCGGGTGGACATGTCCGGCGGCGCGGAAGGGAAGGATCTAGGGTTTGCCCGAAAAATTCGGGGGAGGGGACTGATTTATAGGTAGAGGGAGCTAGGAGAGTCCAAATGAGGAGCGGTTTTCGCTCACATGATCGTGATCGAACGACCGAGAGCATGGAGGGGAGTTAGATGGGTTTTGGTCTACTTTGGAAGGGTGTTGGGCTGCAAGACAAAAGAGGCTTTACGGTTACTCGGTTAACCATTGGAGTATCAAACGACCTCCAAATGGCACGAAACTTGACAGGCGGTCTACCGGTGCTATACCAAGGCTGCTTGGCAAGACTCGGTCCATTCCGAGAATGTTTAACACCCGCTCACAACAGGAGACAAAAGGGGAGTGCCGGATTGCAAAACGGATAACGGGGAAAAGCTCAGATACATGAGATGAACACGTATGCAAAATGAAATGCACATGATGACATGGTAAAATGCAACACGCAAGCACATGACATGGCAAACAACGGCGAATAACTGGCAGACACCTGGCGCATCGAATCCGGGGCGTTACAGTTAGGAAACATTTATATAGTGTGCTGAAATTTTCTGTTACTTGTCACTATGGAAACTAATCCTTTGAGGGGCTTGTTTGGGGTATCTTCACCCCAAACAGAAGAGCAAAGAGATGCTCCTCAAGCTACTGAACTTTATGAAAAATATTCACTTTGAGATTCCTTCGGGTATGATAGAAAAACTGCTAGCTAACCTTTTGCAGGAGACGGAACATTGCATCCCGATTTACATCTTATCTTTGTGGATGAAATTTTTGGATTATTTAAGCTTGCAGGTATTCCCGATGATGTTGTCAAAAGTAAGGTCTTCCCTTTATCTTTAAAGGGATATGCAATGACATGGTATAGGCTATGTGTTGATACGAGATCTTGGAATTATAAGCGATTGAAGTTGGAATTTCACCAGAAATTCTATCCTATGCATCTTGTTCATCGTGATCGTAATTACATATATAATTTTTGGCCTCGTGAAGGAGAAAGCATCGCTCAAGCTTGGGGGAGGCTTAAGTCAATGTTGTATTCATGCCCCAATCATGAGCTCTCTCGGGAAATGATTATTCAGAATTTTTATGCTCGGCTTTCTCTTGATAATCGCAACCTGCTCGATACTTCCTGTGCTGGTTCTTATATGCTGAAGACTATTGATTTCAAATGGGACTTATTGGAAAGAATTAAATGCAACTCTGAAGATTGGGGTTCCAACGATGGTAAGGAGTCAGGTATGACACCCAAGTTCGATTGTGATAAATCTTGTATGGATACCGATGCTTTCCATGGATTTAGCTCTAAGTATGGACTTGACTCTGAGATAGTAGCTACTTTTTGTGAATCTATTGCTACTCACGTTGATCTCCCTAAAGATAAGTGGTTTAAATATAATCCCCCTGTTGAAGTGAAAGTAGTTGCACCTATTATAGTCGAAGAAAAGACTATTACATATAGTGATCCTATTGTTCCTACTGCTTATGTTGAAAAACCTCCTTTTCCTGTTAGGAGGAAAGATCACGCTAAAGCTTCGACTGTTGTTTGTAAGAGTAATACTAGGACCTATACACCTCCTGAGCAAATTAATGTTGAACCTAGTATTGCTATGGTTAAAGATCTCTTGGATGAGGATTTAGATGGGCATGTTATTTCTTTCGTGGGTGAGACTGCTAATATTGCTAGACCTGATACTAAGACACGTAGACCTGTTGTAGGCATGCCTGTTATTTCTGTTAAAATAGGAGATCATTGTTATCATGGCTTATGTGATATGGGTGCTAGTGCTAGTGCGATACCTTATGAACTTTATAAAGAAATTATGCACGATATTGCACCTATTGAATTAGAAGACATTGATGTTACTATTAAGCTTGCTAATAGGGATACCATCAAACCTATTGGGATTGTTAGAGATGTTGAAGTTTTGTGTGGGAAGGTTAAATACCCTGCCAATTTTCTTGTTCTTGCTTCCCCACAAGATGATTTTTGTCCCATTATTTTTGGTAGACCCTTCTTGAATACATCTAGTGCTAAGATTAATTGTGAAAGGAATATTGTCACTGTTGGCATAGATGGTATGTCTCATGAGTTTAATTTTGCCAAGTTTAGTAGACAACCTCGTGAAAGGGAACCATCTAGTAAGGATGAAATTATTAGTCTTGCTTCCATTGCTGTTCCTCAAACTGATCCGTTAGAACAATATTTGCTAGACCATGAAAACGATATGTTTATGAAGGAAAGGGAAGAAATAGATGAAGTGTTCCTTAAACAGGAACCTATGCTGAAACATAATCTCCCCGTTGAAATTCTTGGGGATCCCCCTCCACCCAAGGGTGATCCTGTGTTTGAACTCAAACCATTACCTGATAATCTTAAGTATGCTTATCTTGATGAAAAAGAAATATATCCTGTTATTATTAGTGCTAACCTTTCAGAGAAAGAAGAAGAAAGATTATGGAAAACTCTGAAGAAGCACTGAGCTGCTATTGGATATACTCTGGATGATCTTAAGGGCATTAGTCCCACATTATGTCAACACAAAATTTCAGTGGAGAAAGATGCCAAACCAGTTAGAGATCCTCAAAGATGATTAAATCCCAAAATGAAGGAAGTGGTAAGAAAGGAGATTCTAAAGCTCCTTGAGGCAGGTATTATTTATCCCGTTGCTGATAGTGAATGGGTAAGCCCTGTCCATTGTGTCCCTAAAAAGGGAGGTATTACCGTTGTTCCTAATGATAAAGATGAATTGACCCTGCAAAGAATTATTACAGGTTATAGGATGGTAATTGATTTTCCTAAGTTAAATAAAGCTACTAAGAAAGATCATTACCCTTTACCTTTTATTGATCAAATGCTAGAAAGGCTATCCAAACACACACATTTTTGCTTTCTAGATGGTTATTCTGGTTTCTCACAGATACCTGTATCAGCGAAGGATCAATCTAAAACTACTTTTACTTGCCCTTTTGGTACTTTTGCTTATAGATGTATGCCTTTTGGTTTATGTAATGCACCTGCTACCTTTCAAAGATGCATGATGGCTATATTTTTTGATTTTTGTGAAAAGATTTGTGAGGTATTCATGGATGACTTCTCCGTCTATGGATCCTCTTTTGATGATTGTTTGAGCAACCTTGATCGACTTTTGCAGAGATGCGAAGACACTAGCCTCGTCCTGAATTGGGAAAAGTGTCACTTTATGGTTAATGAAGGCATTGTCTTGGGGCACAAGATCTCCGAAAGAGGTATTGAAGTTGATAAAGCCAAAGTTCATGCTATTGAAAAGATGCCATGTCCCAAGGACATAAAAGGTATAAGAAGTTTCCTTGGTCATGCCGATTTTTATAGGAGGTTCATTAAGGACTTCTCTAAAATCTCTAGGCCTCTAACTAATTTATTGCAAAAAGATATTCCTTTTGTCTTTGGTGATGATTGTGTAGAAGCATTTGAAACACTCAAGAAAGCTTTGATCACTGCACCTATTGTTCAGCCACCTGATTGGAATTTACCTTTTGAAATTATGTGCGATGCTAGTGATTATGTTGTAGGTGCTGTTTTAGGGCAAAGAGTCGATAAGAAATTGAATGTTATGCAGTATGCTAGCAAGACTCTTGATACTGCCCAGAGAAATTATGCTACTACTGAAAAAGAGTTCTTAGCAGTTGTCTTTGTATGTGATAAGTTTAGAGCTTATATTGTTGATTCCAAAGTTACTATTCACACTGATCATGCTGCTATTAAATATCTTATGGAAAATAAAGATGCTAAGCCTAGACTCATTAGATGGGTTCTCTTGCTCCAAGAATTTGACTTGCATATTATTGATAGAAAGGGAGCTGAGAACCCTGTTGTAGACAACTTGTCTAGGTTAGAGAACGTTCTTGATGACCCACTACCTATTAATGATAGCTTTCCTGATGAACAATTAGCGGTCGTCAATGCTTCTCGTACTGCTCCTTGGTATGCTGACTATGCTAATTACATTGTTGCTAAATATATACCACCTAGTTTCACATACCAGCTAAAGAAAAAGTTTTTTTATGATTTAAGACATTACTTCTGGGATGATCCACACCTTTATAAAGAAGGAGTAGATGGTGTTATTAGACGTTGTGTGCCTGAGCATGAACAGGAACAGATCCTACGCAATTGTCACTCTGAATCCTATGGAGGACACCACGCTGGAGATAGAACTGCACACAAGGTACTACAATCTGGTTTTTATTGGCCTACTCTCTTCAAAGATGCTCGTAAGTTTGTCTTATCTTGTGATGAATGTCAAAGAATAGGTAACATTAGTAGACGTCAAGAAATGCCTATGAATTATTCTCTTGTTATTGAACCGTTTTATGTTTGGGGCTTTGATTATATGGGACCTTTTCCTGCCTCCAATGGTTATACACATATTTTAGTTGTTGTTGATTATGTTACTAAGTGGGTAGAAGCTATTCCAACTAGTAGTGCTGATCATAATACTTCTATTAAAATGCTTAAAGAAGTTATTTTTCCGAGGTTTGGAGTCCCTAGATATCTTATGACTGATGGTGGTTCACACTTTATTCATGGTGCTTTCCGTAAGATGCTCGCTAAGTATGATGTCAATCATAGAATCGCATCTCCTTATCACCCGCAGTCTAGTGGTCAAGTAGAGTTGAGAAATATAGAGCTCAAATTAATTTTGCAAAAGACTGTGAATAGATCTAGAAAGAATTGGTCCAAAAAACTTGATGATGCATTATGGGCCTATAGAACTGCATACAGAAATCCTATGGGTATGTCTCCACATAAGATGGTTTATGGAAAAGCATGCCATTTACTTCTTGAACTTGAACATAAAGCATATTGGCCTATTAAGGAGCTCAATTATGATTTCAAACTTGCTGGTGAGAAGAGGTTATTTGACATTAGTTCACTTGATGAATGGAGAACCCAAGCATATGAGAATGCCAAGCTTTTCAAAGAAAAAGTCAAACGCTGGCATGATAAGAGGACACAAAAGCGTGAGTTTAACATAGGAGATTATGTGTTATTGTTCAACTCTCGTTTAAGTTTTTTTGCAGGAAAACTTCTCTCAAAATGGGAAGGTCCCTACGTTATCGAGGAGGTCTATCATTCTGGTGCTATAAAAATCAACAACTTCGAAGGCACAAATCCGAGGGTGGTAAACGGTCAAAGAATTAAACATTATATTTCAGGTAATCCTATCAATGTTGAAACTAATATTATTGAAACCATAACCCCTGAGGAATACATAAGGGACACTTTCCAGAACGTTCCAGACTCCGAAAAGGCATAGGTACGTGGTACGGTAAGTAAACCGACTCCAAAACAACTCTAATGGCAATTTTTACCAGTTTTGGATTATTTAAGAATTTTAGGAAGAAAGTAGTCCGAAAGGGACACGAGGCCCCCACGAGAGTGGAGGCCCCCCCCTATAGGGCGTGCCCCCTGTCTCGTGGGCACCTCGTGTGCCTCTCGGACTCCGTTTTCTTGTATGTTACGTATTTTGGTTGGTAAAAATTCATTATATATACTCCCGAAGGTTTTGACCAACATATCACGCAAATATCCTCTGTTTTCGTTTCGAGCTGTTCCTGTTGCAGATTTGGAACAAGACATCGTCCCAAGATTTGGAGGGAGAGAGCTACATGGCTGATTATATGGCAAACCCAAAAGTATATGGGGATGTGGAACATTATGGCTGGACCAAAGAGGAAGAAGAAGACTATGATCCAAAGGGGAAGGAGGAGACAAGCTCCGATGAAGAGGATGATCCACTACCTCAACCTGGTGATATGCATGTGGAGTTCAAGAAGTCAAGCCTCCCTAAGGTCCAATCTATCCCACCACGTTTTTTGCAGGACAGCAAGGCAAGACTATGCAAAAAGATAATGAAACTTGAGCTCGAGAATGAGGATCTGAGGGAGGAAAATTTTAGCCTCAGACACAAGCTAGAGAAGAAAAATGCAACAACTCCACTGTCATTACCACCTCCATCACCTCCGAGGACATAATCACATGGGTATGGGAACTCCCCTTGGCAACTGCCAAGCTTGGGGGAGGTGCCCCGGTATCGTATCACCATCACACTCCTATCTTTACCGCTTTATTTAGTTCGATCCTTTTAGTAGTATTTTGTTCTAGTAGTTTGAAGTTTTGATATCAAGTAGTTTTGAGTTCTGCATTATGATCTCTTTATGATCTTATGGATAGTGATAACTTCACACATAGAAAGTATGATGCATAAAAATTGTTGAGAGTTGATGAACGTAGCCTTGGTCATTGTTGCAATTAATAGGAAGTGATAAGGAAAGAGGGGTTCACATATAAATATATTATCTTGGACATCTTTTATGATTGTGAAGCACTCATTAAGTATGACATGCTAAAAGAGTTGATGTTGGATAAGGAAGACAACGTAATGGTTTATGTTTTCCGACATCTCAGTTAAAGTATATTGTCATTGACCTTCCAAACATGTTGAGCTTGCCTTTCCCCCTCTTGCTAGCCAAATTCCTTGCACCAAGTAGAGATACTACTTGTGCTTCCAAATATCCTTAAACCCAGTTTTGCCATGAGAGTCCACCATACCTACCTATGGATTGAGTAAGATCCTTCAAGTAAGTTTTCATCGGTGCAAGCAATAAAAATTGCTCTCTAAATATGTATGACTTATTAGTGCAGAGAAAATAAACTTTGTACGAACTTGTTGTGGAAGTAATAAAAGCGAGGGACTGCATAATAAAGGTACACATACAAGTGGCAATATAAAGTGACGTTCTTTTGCACTAAGATTTTATGCATCAACCCTAAATGCGCACGACAACCTCTACTTCCCTCTACGAAGGGCCTATCTTTTACTTCATGTTTTTACTTTATGCTTGAGTCAAGGTGATCTTCACCTTTTCCTTTTCATTTTATCATTTGGCAAGCTCTTTGTGTTTGAAAGATCATGATACATATATCCAATTGGATATAAGTTGGCATAGGCTATTATTGTTGACATCACCTAAAGGTGAATACGTTGGGAGGCAACACAATAAGCCCCTATCTTTCTCAGTGTCCGGCTGAAACTCTATAACCACAAGCATTGCGTGAGTGTTAAAAATTATAGGAGACTACGAGATAGTTGAGTATGTGAGCTTGCTGAAAAGCTCTATTATTGACTCTTTCTGATGTTATGATAAATTGCAATTGTTTCAATGACTGAGATTATAGTTTGTTAGTTCCCAATGAAGTTTTTGAACCATACTTGACATTGTGAATTGCTTATTACTTGAGCATAGGAAATCATATGACAAAATCTATATATTTTGCCGTTATTAGAATGATCATGATGCCCTCATGTCCGTATTTTATTTTTATCGACACCTCTATCTCTAAACATGTGGACATATTTTCCGATTTCGGTTTCCGCTTGAGGACAAGCGAGGTCTAAGCTTGGGGGAGTTGATACGTCCATTTTGCATCATGCTTTTATATCAATACTTATTACATTATGGGCTGTTATTACACATTATATCTCAATACTTATGGCTATTCTCTCTTATTTTACAAGGTTTACCATGAAGAGGGGGAATGCCGGCAGCTGGAATTCTGGCTGGAAAAGGAGCAAACGTTGGAAACCTATTCTGCACAACTCCAAAAGTCCTGAAACTCCACGAAACAACTTTTTGGAATTAATAAGAATTTATGAGGGAAAGAAATAGGCCAGGGGGCCCACACCCTGTCCAGGAGATAGGGGGGCGCGCCCCCGTATAGGGCGCGACCCCCATCTACTGGGCCCCCTGGTGGGCCTCCGGCGTCCATCTTCTGCTATATCATCACTTTTACCCTGAAAAAAATCGTGGGCAAGCTTACAGGACGAAACTCCACCGCCACGAGGCGGAACCTTGGCGGAATCAATCTAGGGCTCTGGCGGAGCTGTTCTGCCGGGGACACTTCCCTCCGGGAGGGGGAAATCATCACCAACGTCATCGCCAACGATCCTCTCATCGGGAGGGGGTCAATCTCTATCAACATCTTCACCAGCACCATCTCCTCTCAAAACCCTAGTTCATCTCTTGTATCCAATCTTGTATGAAAACCACAAATTGGCACCTGTGGGTTGCTAGTAGTGTTGATTACTCCTTGTAGTTGATGCTAATTGGTTTACTTGGTGGAAGATCATATGTTTAGATCCTTTATGCATATTATTACTCCTCTGATTATGAACATGAATATGCTTTGTGAGTAGTTACGTTTGTTCCTGACGACATGGGTGAAGTCTTGCTATTAGTAGTCATGTGAATTTGGTATTCATGCGATATTTTGATGAGATGTATGTTGTCTTTCCTCTAGTGGTGTTATGTGAACGTCGACTATATGACACTTCACCATTATTTGGGCCTAGAGGAAGGCATGGGGAGGTAATAAGTAGATGATGGGTTGCTAGAGTGACAGAAGCTTAAACCCTAGTTTATGCGGTTCTTCGTTAGGGGTTGATATGGACCCATATGTTTAATACTGTGGTCAGGTTTACCTTAATACTCCTTTTTGTAGTTGCGGATGCTTGCAATAGGGGTTAATCATAAGTGGGATGCTTGTCCAAGTTAGGGTAGTACCCAAGTACCGGTCCACCCACATATCAAATTATCAAAGTACCGAACGCGAATCTTATGAACGTGATGAAAACTAGCTTGACGATAATTCCCAATGTGTCCTCGGGAGCTCCTTCTTCATTATTAGAATTTTTCTAGGCTTATCCTTTGCTACATAAAGGATTGGGCCACCTTGCTGGACTTTATTTACTTTTTGCTTGTTACTATTTATCCTATCGCAAAACTATCTATTACCTACAATTTCAGTGCTTGCAGAGAAAACCTTACTGAAAACCGCTTATCATTTCCTTCTGCTCCTCGTTGGGTTCGACACTCTTACTTATCAAAAGGACTACAATAGATTCCCTACACTTATGGGTCATCAGTGCCGGACGTGGCTGTTCTTTTGCTTGCTTTCTGTATCTGATTTGCGACTTCTTGAATAGAATTTGCAGTTTCAGTGTCTCTTTCTTGGGGTTGGGAATCTCTCTTCTTCCTCACTTGTTTCTCTCAGGCCCTGCCTCAG
>NC_057801.1:313999282-314023673 GCF_018294505.1 Triticum aestivum
TCGGGCTTGCCCGCGAACAGACCTCACCAAAGCCTCAGTCCCTGGCCCTTTGGCGTATCTGTCCTTGTGTGACGCTCTCGAATGAGCTTGCAGGCATTGCGCCCCCGGGGCCTCCTAGTCCCACAACTACGAGGGCCCCTCCTGAAGCCTGGCGACCACAGGGGCATCCCTCGACAAGGAGGGCTCCCGCGGTGTCAAAGTTCATCACAGGAACTGATGTAGGGCGGAACCCTAGGGGCCGATCTTTCACGTTTGGAGTGGATCCTACGGGGAAACACGAAGAACGAGCGAAATAACACAAGGGAAATCACGGGGAGAAACGAGAGAAACACTCAACCGACAAGGAATTGATCACACAAGGGCTAGATCACCGAAAGCATAAGGTAACACATGATTCAAAATCAACAAAGGGAAGATGCAAGAGTAACCGTTCTTCTCCATGAGGAGGTCTTGATTTTTTTTCGGATGGAGGCCTTGAATCTGAATGGATCTTCTCCGAAGAGGCACGGTCCCTCACATGGAGTAGATCCGGTACGGATGAGCAGAGCTCTATCTCTAAATGAGCTATCACAATGCTAACCCTAAAACGTAGGTGGGGATGGACTATATATAGTCTAGGGGCGAAGAGGGATACATGGGCCTCGACCCTTACACTGTTCACAGACAGGGAGGACCGGATGTCCGGTGGCTCGCGAGGGGCCGGATGTCTGGGCTGAAGGGCCAGATGTCCGGGCGAGTGCAGGTGGCCGTTCTGTTCTCTAGATGGGCGACGCCGGATGTCCGCTCGGAGGGGCCGGACGTCCGCTGCTTCAGGAGGCGCCGGATGTCCGGGGTGCTGGCCGGATGTTCGGGCTGATGGGGCAACCTTCTGTGCTCCCTGGGCGGTGGTGCCTGATGTCCGGGAATTTGGCCGGATTTCCGGTGAGGGGGGCTGGATGCCGGATGTCCAGTCCCTGTAGCTTCTTCTGCAGACGGCTGGCCGTGTAGATCTCGAAGGGCCGGATGTCCGGGGTCCTGGCCAGATGTCCGGTGCCTGGAGGCTATTCTTGCCTTCTTCCATTGGTTCTCTTCTTCCGTGGACTTGGGGTCTTGACCATCTTCATGTGCATCCTCGGGAGGGTCCTCTTGGTACCTAATCATGCACAACATTCCGGATTGAGGTAGTAGCCATGTCTCGGGAGATCATTTGATATATCACTAAGGAGAGAAGTCACCTCGGTCTCGAGAGCTCTAGCTCGTGCTCTAGTCATGGGTCCTCTTGGTGCTTGGTGAGACGATGGAAGGTCCATGGGGATGACCGAAGGATGCTCCGCATCATCTCCCCCCCCCCTTGGGAAAGATCCGACCTTGGACCGAAATCCTCATCACCATGGTACGGGGAGAGATCGGAGACGTTGAAGATGTCGCTCACGTTGTACTTGTCGTGTGGGAGATCGATCTTGTAAGCGTTGTTGTTGTAGCGTACTAGCACCTTGAAGGGTCCATCGGCTCGAGGGAGAAGTTTGGACTTGGGTTGGTTGGGGAAGCGGTCCTTGCGAAGGTGTAGCCACACGAGGTCTCCAATGTTGAATATCATGGGATGCTTGTTGACGTTGAGCTTGGTCGCAAGTCGTTGTACTTGGCACTCGATGGTGTGCCTTGTATATTCATGCATCTTCTTGATGTAGCTTGCACGGGCACTTGCATCGAGGTTGGTGCGCTCTTGTAGAGGAAGGGGTAGAATGACCAATGGGGACAACGGGTTGAAGCCGTAGACGACCTCGAAGGGGGACTTGCCGGTCGTTGAATGTCTTGCTCGGTTGTAGGCGTACTCGGCGATGGGTAGACACTCCTCCCACTCCTTGATGTTCTTCTTGATCAACACGTGAAGTAGAGTGGAGAGTGTACGGTTCGTCACCTCCGTTTGGCCGTCGGTTTGAGGATGGTATGCGGATGAAAACAAGAGCTTCATTCCGAGCTTGGCGCATAGGGTCTTCCAAAAGTAACTCAAGAACTTGACATCGTGGTCGGAGACGATTGTCTTTGGTACTCCATGGAGACGCAAGATTTCCCTACAAAAGAGATATGCAATGTGTGAAGCATTGTCTATCTTGTTGCAAGGAATGAAATGTGCCATCTTAGAAAATCAGTCCACAACAACAAACACGGAATCCTTGCCATTTTGAGTTCTAGGCAAACCAAGTACAAAATCCATGCTAATGTCTTCCCACGGCTGATAAGGAATAGGAAGAGGCATGTAAAGACCATGGTATTGAGCTTTAGACTTAGCTTTGCGACATGTAGAGCATCGGTTGGTGAAGCATGAGACGTCGCGGGACATCTTGGGCCAAAAGTAGTTCTTGGAGAGCATGGTGAATGTCTTGTCGCATCCAAAATGTCCCATGAGTCCGCCTCCATGAGCCTCTTGCAAAAGGAGCAAACAAAGAGAAGACTCGGGAATGCACAGTTTGTTAGCTCTCATAAGATAACCATCCTTGATGTAATACTGTTCCAAGATGTATGCGTCAAACATTTAGCATAAGGAGTCGCAAAAGATGGATCATTAGCATACTAGTCTTTGATGTGCTCAAAGCCAATAACATTCAACTCAAGTTTAGTGACAAGCGTGCATATGCATGAAAGTGCATTCGCAACTACATTTTCCTTACTCTTAATGTACTTGATCACATAGGGGAAAGATTCAATAAATTCACTCCATTTGGCATGACGCTTGTTCAACTTAGTTTGACCTTTTAAGTACTTAAGCGTTTCATGATCGGTATGGATGACAAACTAATGAGGTCTAAGATAATGTTCCCAAACATGTAGCACACGCACTAAATCATACAATTCTTTGTCATAGATGGGGTAGTTAAGTTGAGCACTGGAGAGTTTTTCACTAAAATATGCAATGGCTCATTTTCTTGCTTCAAAACTCCGCCAATTCTGGTACCACTTGCATCACAATGAACCTCAAAAGTTTTGTCAAAATTGGGCAAAGCAAGAATCGGAGCATGAGTAAGCAAAGACTGCATCAAAAGCGGTGGATTGCAAAGATCCCCAAACAAAAGGAGCATTCTTCTTACAAAGCGATGATAAAAACCCACAAGACCAAGAAAGCTACGCACTTGTTGCAAATTGGTGGGTTGGGGCCAAGTTTTAATGGCTTCAATTTTAGATTCATCAACATGGACACCCTTGGAAGATACAACAAAACCCAAGAAAACCACTTTGTCAACACCAAATGTGCACTTTTTCATGTTGGCATAAAGACGTTCCTTGCGAAGGGTTTGCAAAACGACCCTAACATGATTAAGATGCTCTTCCATGGTTTTGCTAAACACAAGAATATCATCAAAGTAAACCACAACAAAGACTCCAATATAAGGGCGAAGCACATAATGCATAAGACACACGAAAGTACCGGGAGCCTCCGATAAACCCACAGGCATAACTAACCACTCATATAAGCCAAATTTTGTTTTGAAAGCAGTTTTCCATTCATCACCCTCTTGTATGCAGATTTGATAATAGCCACTTTTAAGATCATTTTTTGAGAAAAAGTTGGCTCCACTAAGTTCATCAAGCATATCATCTAAGTGAGGAATGGGATGCCTATAGCAAACAGTAATAGCATTTATAGGTCTACAATTGGAACACAAGGGGAAACTTCCATCTTGCTTAGGCACAAGTATAACCGGAACGACACAAGGGCTTAGGCTTTCACGTACATGACCGTTGTCGATTAGTTGTTGTACTTGTTGTTGGATATCCTTAGTTTCTTCCGGGTTGACGCGGTATGGAGCTTTGTTTGGTAGGGGCGCTCCGGGGATGAGGTTGATTCGATGCTCAATGCCTCGAAGAGGAGGTAGACCCGGAGGGAGCTCATCGGGAAAAACATCTTGAAATTCCTGCAAAAGAGATTGAAACACTAAAGGTAGCTCATGAGAGGTGTTAGTTTTTGGATCTCCATCCTTGCACACAAGGAAAAAGTGCATCACACTCGATGGGTTCTCACACACTTCTCGTATCTCACCTTTTGTGGCAAATAGTATGAGGTTTTTCTCTCTAGGCAAAGAGGAGCTCAAGTTTGGCTTGTGGCTCTCACTTACTTTTGGGTGGATCACTTTCTCACTCTTCTCTCCATGATGGGTGGCTTGCTTGTCGGCTGTCACTTGACTAGGAGACATAGGTCGTAGCACATATTCCTTCCCTTTTGTCTTGAAGCTATAGTGATTGGTACGCCCGTTGTGGATGACACCACGGTTGAATTTCCATGGTCGACCAAGAAGGAGGTGGCAAATGGTCATTGGGACCACATCACACTCCAAAGTGTCCTCATATGCACCAATTTTGAAGGAGACTTGGACCGCATGCTCAACTCATATAGTGTCGGAGTCACTTAGCCTTTGAACCTTGTAGGGGTGCGGGTGCTTCCTCTTGACCAATTGAAGCTTGGAGCATAATTCTTCACTTGCCAAGTTGTGGCAACTACCTCCATCGATGATGACCTTGACGGACGTTCCATTGATGCCGGCCTTTGTGTGGAAGCTGTGGCATCGTTGGTCTTCTTCTTGTTGATGTTGAAGAGTCAAGACCTTGGAGACAACGAGAGCGGGGCTCGAATCCTCATCACAAAAGACTTGATCATCTTCATCCTCATTCACTCGCCGGTGCATGGCCACTTGCTCAAGAGCTTCCATCTCCTCGTCACTCATGGGGTCATAAGTGCCATCGTCGTTGAGGATCATGGTGCGCTTGTTTGTGCATTCATAGGACTTGTGGCCTCGGCCGCCGCAAGTGAAACACTTGAAGGAGCTTGTCTTGATGGTCGCATCGGTCGGAGTAGATGATGAAGCACGTGGCTTGAAGTTGCTTGTAGTAGGAGGAGGATGACTCGAGCTTGTCGAAGTTTTCTTGTAACTTGACTTGTTGTCGTTGCTTGGAGAAGGTTTGGTTGATGTAGAGGTTGGAGGAGTTGTTGAAGCTTGGTTGTTGGAGAAGCCGTAGGTCTTGGATGAGTGCTTGGCATACTTGAAGTCATCTTGCACTTGACGTTCCGCCTTTGTAGCTTGATGTACGAGCTCAATGAGGTTGGAGTAGGGTTGGAAGTCGGCGATCTTCTTGATGGGATGATTGAGTCCATTCAAGAATCATGCCATTGCTTGCTCATCATCTTCCGTGACATTGGCTTGAATCATGGCTATCTCCATTTCCTTGTAGTATTCTTCAACACTCTTTGTTCCTTGCTTGAGGAGTTGTAGCTTCTTGAAGAGATCGCGGTTGTAGTAGGTTGGCACAAAACGTGCTCGCATGACTTCCTTCATTTGAGCCCAAGTGGTGATTGGAGGTTCACCTCTTGCTTGTCGGTGCTCAAGGACTTGTTCCCACCATATGAGCACATAGTCTTGGAACTCAAGTGATGCCATAGCGATCTTCTTCTCTTCCTCATAGTTGTGCAAATGAAAGATTTTGTCAACCTTCAATGCCCATGAGAGGTATTCTTCGGGATCATTGCTTCCATTGAACTTGGGCATTGTGAATTTGAGCTTGCCATAGCGTTGCTCTTCATTGTGTTGTTGGCGATGGTGATGATGACGCCCTTGACGTGGAGGGTAATCATGCTCATGTTGCTCTTGGCATGGAGGAAGTCCATGATCAAATTGCTCTTGTTGAACTTGAGATTGAGGTGGAGCTTGACGAGCTTGTGAAGGAGCTTGTGGAGCTTGACGTTGCACTCGCGGTTGGTAGTTCCCCTCTTGGATTTCTTCTCGAAGGGCTTCCTCCTGATTGCGCCGTTCGCGATTGCGGTTGGCGATAGCTCAACTTGATTCTTGAAGGGCACGTTGCGCCTCAAGAGCTTGCACTTCTCGTTGTTGTTGTTGAAGACGTTGAGCTTTGGTGTCTTGTTTCTCTTGGTGTAGACGTGCTCATTCTTCCTCTTGGTGCCATAGTCGTTGTCGTTCTTGAGCTTGAGCAAAAGCATCTAGGTTTGAGTGACGACGAGGGACTTGCTCATCGAGTTGATCTTGTGAATGCTTGACATGTAGCGGGTTGCGAGATGCCTGACGGTCTTGACGTGCGGCTCGTCGAAGAGTGTTCGATGATAGTGTACTTGAGCCGGAGAAGGAGTCGTCCGAGTGTCGACTTGAGTGGCTCCGTCTTGAGTATGACAATGTAGAAGGAGGCAGGTTCACCAACAAGGCGCGAATCTCGTCCATCCTTGCATCATTCTCTTGCTTGTGCGTGTCGAGCTTGTTGTCGAAGTAGTCCTTGGTACGTTGCTTGGAGAATCACAAGTCGGTGGCGAGGTTGTCGATGCGTTCGTTCATAGCTTGTTGCTCTTGATGCAACGCTTGTTGTGCATCAAAGAGGTGGCTCTTGGTGACGTATGATGACATGTCGTCGTCTTGCTTGATGAAGAGTGGGTTGGTAGAAGTATTCGGCCTATCCATCATTCCAAGCAAAAATGTGAGTGGTATAAGGAGAAGAACTTATACCAATCTACCTTGACCGATGTTGACAATGAATTAAGTTCACTCAAATGCGGACAATGAAATAGCACTATTGGTACCAATTCTTGTCGGTTCCCACACCTACACAAGTAAAAGCTTATAGTGGAGCTTGGTTAGGATGGTGGCACAAAATTTGATGCAATTGAAAGTGAGATTCAATAATGTTGGAAAAGATTCACAAATTTGCAAATGTAACAAGTAGACTAAGCAAGTAGGTGTACACGGAAACACACACGCAAATAGATAAATGGGATTGTGCAAACCAAAAGTGAGCCAAAATGTGGAATCCACGAAAATGCTCTTGTTGCACAATACTAGAGAGCGCTAGCACGATTGCACAATAGGCGGATACGAAACTTGTGCACAACCTACTAGGCAAAAATGCAACGATATCTATCCCAAGTATGCTATATGTATGGTATTTCGGTTCTATGATCCAAGATTATCGAGTATGACAATCTTAATGTAGTATGATGCTATGGTTCTTGCTTATAAGCTCTTTGCTTATCTTTCCTCTTTGCTTAAAAGCTTTGGTGGCTCTTTCACTTTTGAGCTCTTTTCTTATGCAAAACTTCACGAACCAAGATAGCAATTGTGTATGCGATGACAACTTTGTGACACACAAGTTGATGCCAAGATATGCACCACGGTGGTATGGTATGTATGCTATGGAGTATGATCACTAATGTGCACAAGTCACATTGCCGTCAATACTCAATGGCTAGTCTCGATGGGTAAGCTACGCAAAAGTAAGGCCATGTGGGGTATCAATGCAAATGCAAGGTGTGACAAAGATGTTGTCGAAGTTACTGTCCTTGGCGATGATGAGTAGTCGATGGAGATGAGCGGTGGTGATGTTGACGTCGAACCGTACCTATATAGCCGAAACACAATAGGACACGGAAACCACAACCCAAAATCTCAAAGACCAAAATGTGTCAAAATCGTCATAGGAGGTAGCGGTGAGCGGTGGTGGTGCTTGTGGAAAGCGGTGGTGGTATGCGGAAGTAAGCATGGGCACCGGGGCAAAATTGAGAGAAAGTATGCGGAAATGGGTGTGGGGAATGGAGTTGCGGCTGCCAGGGGCCGGATGTCCGGGCCAGCTGCCGGATGTCCGGGACGTTGGATGTCCGGTGGACACGGGGCGGATGTCCGGGCTCCTAGATCGGGGACGAACACGATGAACTCCACGGGAAAAACTGCAACTCCGGGGCAAAATTCGGACGAATTGGTGGATGGAAATCGCGGGAGAGATGGGAAAAGCTAGATCAACTCGATGCAAAGTAGATCCATGGATCAATCCAACAAAAATTCATCACATCATCAAATCACAAAAAAAATTTGGGGCTATTTTTGGTGGGGAATTTTCGAATTTAGGATGAAAACAACAAAATCAAGCTAGAAAACACGGGGTAGGGCTCCAAAGACGTGATCAACGTGGCTCATGATACCAATATGATGTAGGGCGGAACCCTAGGGGCCAATCTTTCACGTTTGGAGTGGATCCTACGGGGGAAACACGAAGAACACGCAGAAGAACACAAGGGAAATCACGGGGAGAAACGAGAGAAACACTCAACCGACAAGTAATTGATCACACAAGGGCTAGATCACCGAAAGCATAAGGTAACATGTGATTCAAAATCAAAAATGGGAAGATACAAGAGTAACCGTTCCTCTCCGTGAGGAGGTCTTGATTGTCTTCTCCGGATGGAGGCCTTGAATCCGAATGGATCTTCTCCGAAGAGGCACGGTCCCTCACGTGGAGTAGATCCGGTACGGATGAGCAGAGTTCTATCTCTAAATGAGCTATCACAATGCTAACCCTAAAACGTAGGTGGGGATGGACTATATATAGTCTAGGGGCGAAGAGGGATACATGGGCCTCGGCCCTTACACTGTTCGCAGACAGGGAGGGCCGGATGTCTGGGCGTCGGGCCAGATGTCCGGTGGCTCGCGAGGGGCCGGATGTCCGGGTTGAGGGGCCGGATGTCCGGGCTGGTGTAGCTGACCGTTCTGTTCTCTGGATGGGAGGCGCCGGATGTCCGGGGTGCTGGCCGAATGTCCGGGCTGACGGGGCAACCTTTTGTGCTCCCTGGACGCTGGTGCCAGATGTCCGGGATTTTGGCCGGATTTTCGGTGAGGGGGGCCAGATGTCCGGGCTGGACGCCGGATGTCCGGTCCCTGTAGCTTCTTCTGTAGAGGGATGGCCGTGTAGATCTCCAGGGGCCAGATGTCTGGGGTCCTGGCCGGATGTCCGGTGCCTGGAGGCTGTTCTTTCCTTCTTCCATTGGTTCTCTTCTTCCGTGGACTTGGGGTCTTGACCATCTTCATGTGCATCCTCGGGAGGGTCCTCTTGGTAGCTAATCATGCACAACATTCCTGATTGAGGTAGTAGCCATGTCTCGAGAGGATCATGTGATATATCACTAAGGAGAGAAGTCACCTCGGTCTCGAGAGCTCTAGCTCGTGCTCTAGTCATGGGTCCTCTTGGTGCTTGGTGAGACGATGGAAGGTCCATGGGGATGACCGAAGGATGCTCCGCATCAGGAACTCTGAGATAAGTTATCCCAACCACTCTCAATAGCAACACAAGCATCCGTAGGAAGCATAGAAATAATAACATAATGGCACAAGCGCTGTAGTCCATTACACGCCCTAGTAGGGCCTCCGACTTCTTCTTTTTGCAGCAAAAGAAAAAAACCAAAGCAAAGGCAGGTGCACGTCGATGACAACTCCTGAGGTCCGACTCTAGCAGCACCCGGGCTCACTCAGAGCCCTCCTCCTGCTTCTCCGGGGCGTGGCGGCGACGCAGCTCGTCTCCCCTCCCGATCCGGGCTCAGCGACGCAGCGGCTCATCGGAGTCGTCATCGCTGGAGCTTTCCGTGGAGGAGAAGCTGCCGCTACTGGAGGCAGCACGACCATCGCCAAGGGCGAGGTCATCACCAGCGATGACGCCGCCCCTCCGTTTGTCGTCATCATCGCCATCATCGTTGCTCTCTGGGCAGCACCCTAAGCGCGGGCCATCCTCCCCGAAGATCCTCACGTAGAGGGTCGCGACGCCATCATACCTGAAGTGGAGGGTGCACCTCCTGCACAGGTCCCGCACGCGGGAAAATGACTGCCACTTGCGGTTCAGGAACACATTGCCGGCGGCCCTGACCTCCGCTCCACCCATGAGGCCTTCCTGCAGCAGACATCAGCCTGAAGCCAGAAGCCACCAGGTCCCCCGACCGGCAGCGCGCCCACGAAGAAGCGTAGGAACTGGAGCCAGGCGCCGGCAGGCTTCTCCGCCCACACCACGAACTCCAGGGGAGAGTCGGCTGAGTGGAACCACAACCGTGGTGGCCGAATGGCCACCGCACACCTTGCCTCCTCACCGCGGCTCCCCTGACCACGACGGCTTCCACCGCAAGAAGACGCATCCACAAGACCACCGGAGGCAGTGCCAACCTTTGAGAGCGGGCGCCCACGCCCGCAGGGAGCCGCTGCCAGCGTTGCTGCATACTTGCGAGGACGACCGCGACCCCTCTTGGGTGGGGGTGAGTCAGGCCCCTCCTTGGGGGCCTTTCCCTTCTCCGCGGCCGATAGCCTCCTCGTCGGCGCCATGGATGCTATGGCAAGATGGTGGAGCAAGGAGAAGGAGGAGCAAGAATCAAGAGGACGAAGATGGGCAGGGGGCTCCGCCCGCTCCCGCATTTATAGCCCAGGAAGGTAAATCATCGACTTCCCATGATCTCAAGTAATGATGATTTTCTCTACATGCAGTAGGTAGTTGTCAAGTCAAACGGTTGCCGAGGCGACATGGGGAAGCGGAGATGCCCATGTCCCATCAAGCACCGTGCATCAACTCGGTCCACAGACGATTGGGGCCCGCGGTGCTCCGCACTTGCCCCTTGGCTTCGCCTCGAAGCCTAGTGTAAGTGCACCTTGGGTCTGAGGGCTTCTGTTGGCGCTCTAGGAACCAGGGTACTCAGACTTGGCTACCTGTGATCCATGGTGTGGCTCCATCGACGGCCTGGTATGGCCCATCTTCCACTACGACAAGATAAGACCCTCGCGAGGGGCAAAGCCTTGCGAGGCGGGCGACATCAAGACCTCCTCAGGGAGCTGCCTCCTCAGGTGGCCTCCTAACGGCGGAGAATTCTATGCAAGACCCAGCCTCACGAGGCTGAAATGACATCAGTCATGACGACCAAGGCCATGCGCGCGCCAACGGGCGCGGTGCAGCAGGTTTCCTCTTTGGTGCAAAGGAGGCAAGCACAGGTGTGGAGTCCTAAGAAATCAGCCAAAGGTTGCCGTTTGCATGCAACGAGACCAGGACCGCCAGAATGACAGGAGGGATGTCATCGCTGAAAGAGCTGGTTATCGACTAGAGGGGGGGTGAATAGGTGATTTTCATGAAAGTCTTCAAAACATGGGAGTTTCAAAGACAAACAATAGAAATGACACTATTCGTATGCAGCGGAAGGTAGGCTACACTAGGCAAGCCATAGTCAAGTATTCAAGGAAGTGAAAGCACGAAGACTATCAGCAGCTAGGTAGTAAGGATCAGGATGGAAGATAGTATGAAGCCAATCAGAACAAGTAGTGACGCAGTGAAGTCAAACAGATAATGCAAGCAGGCAATGACTTCACGAAGACAAACTGTAAGTAAAGATAAGTGAGAGATAGAACCAGTAGCTTGGGGTGCACAGAGATTTCTTCGACCAGTTCCAGTTGCTGTGACAACTGTGCGTCTGGTTAGGAAGGCTGAGATTCAACTCAGAAGACTGCGTCTTCACCTTATTCCCCTTGAGCTAAGGACACTTAGTCCCCGCCCAATCACTCTGGTAAGTCTTCAAGGTAGACTTCCAAACCTTCACAAACTTCGTTCACAGGCAATCCACAATGACTCTTGGATGCTCAGAACGCGATGCCTAACCAGCTGGAGGATTCATAGTCCTCAAGTGTAACAAGTCTTCAGACCACGCGGACAGAAAGACTTCAGTGATGCCAAACACTCTTTGGGATCTGGGTGGTTTGGGCTTTGTCCTCGCAAGGATTCTCTCTCAAATGCTTCGGAGGTGGGTTGCTCTCAAACGATAAAAGCCGTGCACTAACTCTAAGCGGTCACCGATTTATGGTTTAGGGGGTGGGCTATTTATAGCCACTGGGCAACCCGACCTGATTTGTCCGAAATGACCCTGGGTCACTAAGGAACTGACACGTGTCCCAACAGTCAGATTTCAAACACACGCGGCAGCTTGACTTGGGCTACAAGTAAAGCTGACTCATCCGACTCTGGATAAGATTTTCTCTCATTGTCTTCGCTCGAAGACATAGGATTTGGTTGAGCATCACTTTAGTCACTTTGACTTTGTTCACTTGGACCCCACTTAACAGTGCGGTGGTTCCTATGACTCAACAAAGAAGAAAAGTAAACAATGAAACAACTAAGTCTTCGCGCTCCATAGTCTTTGCGTGATGTCTTCTCATGTCACAGTCTTCAATATGAATAGCTTCACAGACCACCATTGTCTTCAATGTCTTCACACATTTTTAGGGGTCATCTCCGGTAGGTAAACCGAATCGATGAGGGACTACTACCTGTGTTATCCTGCAATTCTCACAAACACATTAGTCCCCCAACCAGGTTTGTCGTCAATACTCCAAAACCAACTAGGGGTGGCACTAGATGCACTTACAATCTCCCCCTTTTTGGTGATTGATGACAAACTGGTTGAAGTTTTCAACAGGGAGAAAAGTATGTGAAATTGTAAAGGATTAAGATATTGTCTTCATAGGTGGCAAAAAGGCTCCCCCTGAAGATGTGCATATAAATGCTTTGCGTTGGAATGCAAATGCACATGGCAGGTTGTACTTGTGGAGATTCTCTTCACCTTATGAAGACAATACATCATGCATGAACAGATATAACAAGAATAATGACATGCATAATGAAAAATGGACTTCTACAGAATGACTTCATGCAGGATTTATCATCGCACATGCGTAATTTATCGTCGCATCACAGAATAACAGAAAAAGTAGCAGATGACCATCAAGTTTAAGTGTTACAACTCAAAGAACCAAATATATCAAAAGCAAGAGTTGTAAGCACTTGGCAAAAGTATAGCAACCACCCATGTGGACCCGCTTGAAGACTATCAACATATGCTTCTCCCCCTTTTGTTAGTAAGGACCAAAAAGGTTTGAAGACATAGTCTCTAGTTATTCCCATGAGGAGTAGGTGAGGCAGCAGGGTCGTCGTTGAGGTTTGGTGGTGCAGACGAACTTGGTGCAGTGTTGATACGCGCTGAAGTTGGAGGTGGTGAAGTAGCATCATCGGCGTCATCAAGAACTCTAGCATTAACAGTTGCCGCGGAGGAGGAGTACTCAGAATCTTTGAGTGATGGAGTCCCACGCAAGACAACATTCCTGGGAGGAGTGGTATCGAACTTGAATCTCTCTGTGAAGCCATCATGTTGAAGATCAGCTTCAGCACCGAGCAATGTCAGACTCTTCCAAGACCTCCGACAAGTTTCATGAGTGACAAACGCATTCTTGGTGGCAAGATTTCGAATGCGATTAACATCCACCAAGAGGCTTTGCATCTGACGCTTTAGCCAGTAATGATGCTTATCGTGTTTTTGATGCAAGGCCACGAGAAGCTCTAGGTCATTGAGCACACGAGATCTCTTTCGAGGCCTTGGAGCAATAGTGCTTTCAGTGGCTTCAGTACGGGCACAACGAGTATTGCCAGCCAGTGGATAAACACGAGTAGCAGCATGAACTCCTTCAACATGCTGAGAGAAACTCTGACGATCGACATTGTGAAGATAAATTGCCTCCTTGGCAGGCTTTGGGTAAATGGCTTCGACGGACATATCAAACTCTGGCAAGAATATGAGATGGTTGCGTGCAGAGGCCTGATAGTCAACCGCAGAGTGAAGCTTGATCAGACGCATTACCCATGGAGCATAGAATTTCAGACAAAATATGTCTGAGCCGGATGCAGCAAGTTGGCGAATGAAGAAATCCTGAGCATTGAAGTTGATGCCATTGAGAATATAGAAGACCAAAGTCTTCATTGAGCCTTCAAGCTTAGCTGAGGAAGAATGTCCTTTGATGGCCCATGGAGTTCTCCTGATAATGTGATAGATGGTGCGGGGCGGATACTGTAGGTCTTCAACAAAGAATTCCTTGGGATATTCAGCATCCTGCGGCAGTGGCTTCATCATACTCAGCATTTGACTCATATTGAGCTCAGGCTTCTGGAAGATGTTTTCCAATGCTTTGCGGTGAAGCTGACAACCAAGTTCATATAGTTCTCCTGGAGTGGACATGCCAGTAAGCTCAATGAGATCAAGAGCTTTGGCTTCATGGTGTACATTTCCTGTCATCCACTCAAGTATCCATGTCTTCGGCTCCCTGTTGTAGCCGCGAATGTGGAGAGTTGCATAGAATTGCAGCAGAAGCTCTTCATTCCAATTTTCCTTGTCAGTTACAAACTGGAGAAGGCATGCATCTCTGAAAAAGTCTAGGGCTTCTTCTAAGAAAGGCAGGCCAGCAATGGCTTCGCAGTCCAAACGCATATGAGGAAATATGCGCCCTTGGTTGTATAGGACACAGGAGTAATAACCACGTTGCTGATAACTCTAGAACCGATCAGATGATATTCTTGGCTTGGAATATGGGTTCTTGGCTCTATCAAAGAAGGTGTTGTGCGCAATGAAGCCATTGACATTGAATGATCCTGGTGCAGATGCAGTACTTGGAAACCTTGGCAGCCTTGGTTTTGGCTTCTGAACCTGTGGCCTGTGCTCCACATGATAATCAAATTGAGGTCCGGGAGCAGGCGGAGGAACCAGAATTGGCCATCTGACAGTGACAAGCTCGCCTTGATAAAATGCTTGCTCAATGGTGTGTGGCCTTGGTGGTGGTACAGGAGCAGTGGCATTGACAAGGGCATCGGACTGCACATTTGGTGCATGTGCATCATTGGCTTTAGGCATGGTGTTTACTGCAGGCGCCACATTAGCGTCAGCCATGAAAATGTCATTGGATTCAGTGGTGTTATTGGTGGCCGCCTTAGTATTTGCAACCTCCACTTGAGTAGCTGGAGGGTCAGCACAGACACGTTCTCCTCGAGAACATCTTCTTGGATGGTAGGGGGTGTGGCAACACGTTCTTATTCTTGATGGGGTTCTTGATTTTCATCGGCTGATGCAGCCGGTATGTCTTCAGCAACATCGGCTTCAGACTCGGAGACATTCGTAGTAGGAGTGGCTTCAGGAAACACTTGATGTGCTGCCAAGTTGGGTTGCACTTCTCCTTCTGGAACGCTCGATGGAGCGACTTGTGGCCTTAGTCCTTTGCGAAGCCTGCGAAATGCGGGCGACGCCTTTGGAGTAGGAGTGGGATGGACCACATAATCGTCATCATCATCAAGCACCGGATTGGTGACTTGAGGTGGGGGAGTTCGCGGTGAGTCTTGACTTGGAGTTGCTGGTTGGGGGCGATCAGCCCATGAGGCATCCTGAGAGATTGGCGTCAAGGGACGACCAATACTTATGAGTTCGTTGTTCGTGAGAACAGGCGACGATACCGGTTGGCGCTTGATTTGAGGAAGGACTTCATCATCATCCACATTGTCTTGAGGACCAATGTCTTCAGCCATGATGGGGTCAACGGCTGGAACTTCTTCAGCTTCAGGAGCCTCTGTGGAAGCAGGCTTGTGAACTATCAACTGACGCTCTTGGTGTTCGGATGTAGGACGAGCAAAAGAGATGGGCTCAACAACGAGGGGCTCTATGGGAGGAACCCGATCTTTCTTCTTGGTCTTTCTCTTATTGGTTGGTGGAGCATCGTCAGTGGTGTTCTTGAGTTTGCGCTTTCTGGCTTCGGCTTCAGCTGCCCTGGTTTTCTTCAGTTCTGAAGCCACTGTGGGGACCTTAGGCTTCGAGCCTGTCATACTGGCAAGGAAGACAATGCGAGGTTCTTCCCGCCTTGGTGCTTCAGCTTGGGCCACAACAGGCTTCTTCTTCTTGGTAGCCAGCTTGGGGTCAATGCCAGGACACCCAAGTGCCTTGCGCTTCTCAGCTTCATTGTAAGCTTGAACACACTTGGCAGTGAGGTTTTTCATTCGCTCGCGTGAACCTTTGGCTTCTTCGCGCTTCTTACGAAATACCTCCTTGAGGTCATGCAACATCAGCTTGAAGTTCTGAACATCAGCCACACTGAGCTTGGCCACGTGCTTCTTGAACTGGTCTTTCTCATAGTCATTTTTTTACTTCAATAATCCTCTGAGCCAGAGCTAGCTCAGGAGCAATGGTGCCTTGGAAGGCGACACTAATGCCAATTGGGAGCTGAAGATCATCAAAGCTGAGATTGGGGTTGTCAAACCACTCATCAATGAAGTTGTCCAGAATGTTCACATCGAAGAGGGGTAGATCATTGAAGATCTCTGCCTCTTGCTTGCTCTTAATCAGCTGCTCAAGGGCATCGTCACCATACTCATCATCTGTTGACAAATCAATGGCTTCAGTTTCGTTCCTTAGAACGGCAGCTGGTGTCAGTGCTTGACCTGAACTCTGAACATTTTCTTCTGGGGCTTCTCTTTCTTCTTGGAGATGCAAGAGAGATCTTCAGAATTTGTACTTGGTGCAGGAGGAGCAGCTGCCAATGGCTTTGCATGTGAAGCTTTTGAAGCAGCTGAAAGTTTTGAAGCCTTAGTTTTCTTCTGCTTCTACAGCTTAGGAGGAGGAGCTGGCGCATCATCAGAATCAGTATCATCAGCAAAGTGATCCACATTTGCACCTTGGATGACAATGTGAGTGATGAGGCCTTCGAGGTTGTAGAAGGGGCCGATTCTGTTTTCATTGGCTTCACGGGTGCCATCTCCCCGAGGAGCAGATGAACCTGGGTTGAAGTCAAGTCCAAATGCCTTCTTTTTCTTCACAGCAGAGTCTTTGGCGAACTTGAAGTTGCGCTTGAATAGATTGTCTTCGAGACACCACACCAGAGAAGATGGGTCAACATTCTCTGGCTGAGGTCCGAGAACCATGCACAGATAGAAGCCTTGATCAATAGCTTCAGTCTTGGACGTGGGAGGAAGATTTTTGTATAAGATATCTCCCCAAGGTCGCTTGATGGCATTCTTCTCGGCATACTCAGCAGTGACAAATATGTACTTGAACCATTCCTCTGCCCAATATCTTTGAATCCATTGGATCCGATTCTTGCGTTCACCATAGGTTTCTTTGGGGTCTGTCTTGTATAGTTCATGCAGATCTGGCGGCAAATCTTTGGATGTATTTCCACGGCGCTGTCTACCACCCTTTCTAGCTGATTTCTCAGTTGCCATGCAGCTTAAACTGAATGGCTTCAAAACTAGCAAAGGCTTCCGACGGTTGGTCAGACAAGAACTGGCTTCAGGAGAATTTATGTGACTCTGTAAGAATTCTGCAAATGAATGCAGACTATGAGAACCAAGGGATTCTCCCATGGACATGTACCTATGACATCATTGAAGGTGCGAGGGAAGGGGAAGAGGTCATATGCATTCTCAGAAGATTTTGAAGATAAATCAGTTTGAAGACATTGATCTCATAACGCGAAGACATTCACTTGTTTGTTGTGAGTTGGTTCCAGATTTGTACGAATCCAGGAATAAGTGCAAGTGAGGAACCTAACTTGTAGAGAAGCATAAGTGAACAGACTAGGCATAATATGAGATGCATAACGGGATAGATTCAACTTTGGAGGTATGGGAACCACTTTTGGTAAATAAGGATGAATCTATCAGATCAAAAAGACAGTAAAAATTAAGTTTTAATTACCACACAAAGAACTGCCAGACAGAGCGAAGTTGGAGGTCGAGCAGTTCGATCTCCCGTGCCCTAACTTGGCGATGGAAGACACCTACGGCAGCGGCGGAGAAGACGAGATCCGCGGCCGGCGTGTTGACGGTGTCGGTGAGGTCGCAGCTGCTAAGCGCTTCGTAGCCGGCGTCGTTGAGAGCTAGCGGTGGCGCTAAGGTTTGTGAGAGGTGGCAAGGTGGAAGAAGGATTTTGACCGTGATGTGATGGGTATTTATAAGGAAAGGGACAGCAGAACACAATTACGCAGGTGCCCCTGGCGGTTCACATCTGAAGGGCACATGGCAAGCATGCAACACATTGGAAGTTGTTCCATGTTCCTACGCACGCCTGGATTGTCGGGGTGGTCGTTCCAAATTCTCTGGCTTTCAGGCAATAAGGATATAGCATTAAAAACAGATATAAATGTTTGTCAGATTGACTTCAGCTGACAAGGACTCAGTGAAATAGAATGCATATGATTTGGACAGATAGAGCTGAGGTAGAAGCATAGATAGGTTAGGGTCCAATCACATTCACTTAGATCAAAAGATTCAGCAAGAAGTCATAGCTATAAGTGAATGCTGTAGAGCACAGAACACAAATATGTATATAATTAGAATAAGACCAAATCAACAGAATGAAGATAAACATAAGTCAAGGAAGAAGACAAATCAAATACGAAGACTTTGCAATCATAACACCAAGGGAAACACGTCAAACAAAAGTTTGGTGGTGGCGTTACCCACCGTATAGGAAGTATTAGACCCAGGCACAACGCACAATTATCATGGCGCTCCGAAGTCAAATTCCGCATTAATGTATTCACACTTAGAGTGTATGTCTTCATTGATTGAAGGTATACATTACTTCGTGTGTTGCACATCTAAGTCATCAAAATACATAAGTGTTAGGATGTGTGTCCAATCACAGGACATTCAGGGATTCCAAGATATTTAGCTCACACCGCAACCTGCAAAACCTTTTCTCATCCAAGGGCTTTGTGAAGATATCAGCCAATTGCTCTTCAGTGTTGACGTGAATGATATCAATATCTTCCTTCATGACATGATCCCTGAGTAAGTGATGACGAATTTCAATGTGCTTTGTCTTCAAGTGCTGAACTGGGTTGTTGGCAATCTTGATGGCGCTCTCATTATCGCAGTAGAGTGGCACATTCTTCAGGTGGATACCATAGTCCTGAGAGTTTGCTTCATCCAGAGAAGCTGAGCACATAAAGATCCAGGAACAATGTATTCGGATTCAGTAGTGGAGAGAGATACACAGTCGTACTTCTTTGAAGACCAACAGACAAGAGATCGTCCCAGAAAGTGACATGTGCCTGATGTGGACTTGCGATCAACCTAGTCACCAACATAATCAGCATATGACAATCCAACTAGATCAAACTCTGAGCCCTTTGGATACCATAATCCTAGTGTTGGGGTGTAAGCCAAATATCGAAGAATTCACTTCATGGCTAAGTGATGTGATTCCTTTGGTGCCGCTTGGAATCGGGCACACATGCAAACACTAAGCATTATATCTGGCCTAGATGCACATAAATAAAGTAAAGAACCAATCATGGAGCGGTATACCTTTTGATCAAACTCTTTACCATTTGTGTCGGGACCCAGATGACTTTTGGTTGGCATTGGCGTCGTGTATCCTTTGCAGTCTTGCATTCCAAACATCTTCAGGCAATCTTTGAGATATTTTTCTTGAGATATGAAGATGCCGTTGCGTTGCTGGCGGATTTGGAGACCCAGGAAGAACTTCAGCTTGCCCATCATGGACATATGATATTGCTCTTGCAGCATGTGACCAAACTCATCACTGTATTTCTTGTTAGTGCAGCCGAAGATAATGTCATCCACATAGATTTGGCACACAAATAGTTCACCATCATACATCTTCATGAAGAGTCTAGGATCTAGTGAACCAGGTTTGAAGCCTTTGCTCTTTAGGAAGTCTTTGAGTGTGTCATACCAAGCATGAGGTGCTTGTTTGAGGCCATACAATGCCTTGTTGAGCTTGTATACCATATCAGGATGTTTTGGATCTTCAAAACTAGGAGGTTGTGTAACATATACTTCTTCTTCAATCTTTCCATTGAGAAAGGCACTCTTCACATCCATTTGATACAGAAGGATGTTGTGATGATTTGCATAGGCTTGCAGTATGCGAATGGCTTCAAGCCTAGCCACCGGAGCAAATGTTTCATCGAAGTCAATCCCTTCCACTTGAGTGTATCCTTGAGCAATGAGACGAGCCTTGTTTCTGACAACTTGACCATGCTCATCTTGCTTGTTGCGATATATCCATTTTGTGCCAATGATATTGTGCTTACGAGAGTCAGGACGCTTGACCAGTTCCCACACATTGTTCAGCTCGAACTGTTGAAGCTCTTCTTGCATAGCTTGAATCCATTCAGGTTCCATGAAGGCTTCAACAACTTTCTTGGGTTCAGAGATTGAGACGAATGCAAAATGCCCACAGAAATTTGTTAGCTGTGTTTCTCTTAGAGTAGCTCTTGAACGAGTGAGTGGACCAGGTGCATTGATGTTGTCTATTATCTTCTCAATCTGTACTTCATTTGCAACGCGAGGATGAACAGGACGAAGATTTTGCTCTTGTTGATTAATGTCATCATTTGGGGGATTGTCTCCAGGCTGAGCATTGTCTTTAGGTTGATTAGGTGCAGAAATGATAAGTTCCTCTTCAGTCTGAGCCTCAGAAGGTATGATCTCTCCAATTCCCATTTGCTTGATTGATTCACTAGGAGGTACTTCATCTAGCACATTTGGCAGGTGCTCTCTTTGCGAGCCGTTAGTCTCATCGAACCGCACATCCACAGTTTCAACCACTTTATAGTGAAAGAGGTTGAAGAATCTGTAGGAGTGTGAATCCTTTCCGTAACCAAGCATAAAACCTTCATGTGCTTTCGGTGCAAATTTTCAAGTGTGATGTGCATCCAACACCTAGCACCAAATACTCTGAAGTAGCTGACATTTGGCTTCTTACCAGTTAGGAGTTCATAGGAGGTTTTCTTCAGAAGCTTGTGAAGATAAACACGGTTGATGATGTGGCATGCAGTATCAATGGCTTTAGGCCAGAACTTCCGTGGTGTCTTGTACTCATAAAGCATCATTCGAGCCATCTCAATAAGGGTTCTGTTCTTGCGCTCCATGATGCCATTTTGCTGAGGTGTGTACGAAGCAGAGAACTCATGAGTGATGCCCATAGTATCCAGATAAAGGTCGAGGCTGGTGTTCTTGAACTCAGTGCCATTGTTACTTCTGATATGCTTGATCTTGACGCCATAGTTCGTCATGGCACAATTGGCAAAGCGTCTGAAGACATCCTGCACTTCATTCTTGTAGAGGATTATATGCACCTGTCACGCCCAATATGCGACCCTATCCAAAAGGAACTCGAAGGTCCCACCAAGGATAGACCCGCATATTGAAACGCTTTTGCAAGGTGGATATCATTACATCAACATTACATAATAGAATGGGGATACATACATAAGGCATACAATGCCACACGAATACAACATCACAATACATAAGAGCATCATCCGACTATGGATGAAACACAAACAGAAACTCAAACGACATCCACCCTACTAACCCAGGCTGCCGACCTGGAACCTATCCCCTGATCGAAGAAGCAGAAGAAGAACTCAACGCAAGCAAGCATCGCTCTCGCGTCATGATCATCGCATAACCTGTACCTGCAACTTTTGTTGTAGTAATCTGCGAGCCACGAGGACTCAGCAATCCCATTACCATGGGTATCAAGACTAGCAAAGCTTAAAGGGAAAGGAAGGGATAAAGGTGGTGAGGTTGCAGCAGTGACTAAGCATATATGGTGGCTAACATACGCAAATAAGAACGAGAAGAGAAGCAAAGGAACGGTCGTGAAGCTAGCAATGATCAAGAAGTGATCCTGAACTCCTACTTACGTCAAGCATAACCCAAAACCGTGTTCACTTCCCAGACTCCGCCGAGAAGAGACCATCACGGCTACACACGCGGTTGATGCGTTTTAATTCAGATCTGGTGTCAAGTTATCTACAACCGAACATTAACAAATTCCCATCTGCCCATAACCGTGCGCACGGCTTGCAAAAGTTTATACCCTGCAGGGGTGTCCCAACTTAGCCCATGATAAGCTCTCGTGATCAACGAAGGATATACCTTCTCCCAGGAAGACCCGATCAGACTCGGAATCCCGGTTTACAAGACATTTCGACAATGGTAAAACAAGACCAGCAAAGCCTCCCGCTGTGCCGACAAATCCCGATAGGAGCTGCACATATCTCGTTCTCAGGGCACACCGGATGAGCATGACGTCGGGTTGGCATAGACCCTGATTGCCCAGGAGGCGCCGGACATCGCTCGGTTTGGACCAGCACTTGGAGAAGCACTGGCCCCGGGGGGGGGGGGGTAAAATAAAGATGACCCTCGAGAGCGCGACTCCCAAGGGAAAAAGGGCTAGGTGAGGCAAATGGTAAAACCAAGGTTGGGCCTTGCTGGAGGAGTTTTATTCAAAGCGAACTGTCAAGGGGGTCCCATAAATCACCCAACCGCGTAAGGAACGCAAAATCCGAGAACATAAGACCGGTATGACGGAAACTAGGGCGGCAAGAGTGGAACAAAACACCAGGCATAAGGCCGAGTCTTCCACCCTTTACCAAGTATATAGATGCATTAATAATAATATAAGAGATACTGTGATATCCCAACCAAAATCCTGTCCACCATGGAGCAATCTTCAACTTCACCTGCAACTACCAACGCTATAAGAGGGCTGAGCAAAAGCGGTAACATAGCCAAGCAACGGTTTGCTAGGAAGGGTGTCAAAGGTTAGAGGTTCATGGCAATTTGGGAGGCTTGATGAGCAAAAGATAGGTAATGCAGTATAGCGATAGAACGAAGCAACTAGCATAGCAATGATAGTAGTGAGATCCAGGGTAGCGGTCATCTTGCCTGAAATCCCGCAAGGAAGAAGAACGAGTCCATGAAGAAGACGAACGGATGAATCCACGAAGACGAACCAAGCGTAGATAAACGAATCCTCACGATCGCAATGATACGGGAACTATCGAGAAGAAGCACACAACATAGTAAACACACCACACATAGACAAGACATGATGCACAACAAGCATGATGCAAGACAAGACTACATGAAGCTACTCATGGCAAGAGATGATGCATACAAGAGCAACGCATCAAGGCAAGTTTAAATGAGGCCGGGAACAACATATAACAATTCCGGTAAGTCCTCATATGCAAATTTCGAAATTGGTCCAGATCTGAATAAACATTATGTTCAAGTTGTTAAACAGGAAGTTAAGATGCACAAAGATGATCTACACGAGATGCTAGTCAAGTTACATATAAAGTTCATTTATTTCGGAGCTACGACCTAGAAGATATGAGCAAAACAAGTTAGACATGTCATTGATGCAAAATGCACCCAAACATCAAGCAAACACCTCAAAACAAGGATGCAACATGATAATATGAAACTACATGCAAATCTAAGCAAGTTTCATATAGAGCACACTCAAAACGGAGCAACGGTTCAACACACACACACACACTATACAAGTTATACCAACAATCTGTCCAAAACAGCAACTAGGCATATTGCAAGCATCAAAACAATATGCTACAGCACACCAATATGAGAACAAAAGGCATGGACATGATGTACAGGTAAAGCATAACAAAACATGAACACTGAGCTATCTCCAGAAATCACTAGAACATGCTCAAACACACATGGCAAGATTGCAAATAATAACAGTTCAGACTTTGCAGAAAATAGCATCAGGTTGCAATGTTCAGAGCTATCAAACAACATGTTACAGGAACTTATCATGGCAAACAAAGGCATGGCATGAACCTACTAAATGCATAGAACAAAAGTCCCTTACTGACCATGAGCCAAAAAGGATCAGAAGATATGATGGCACCCATGTAAACATAGCAAGTTTCGTTAACAGATTCATACATGGCAGGAACAACGATAAGTAGGCATGTTGATGAGCTTGTACCACTCACCACATAGCAATAAATGGCATGGCAAGGCACCCAACAGTAAGAAGACATGTTTATGAAGCTAAGCATGGCAATATCAAGTTCATAGCATGCAAGGATCAACTATAACAACCTTGGCAAAATTGAATAACATGTAAACAATCTGCCAGGAAACATTTTGTAGCAAAAGTAGAGCACTAAAACGACATGCTAGACTACTCCATAATTGCAAACAGGGGCATGAATGTATAGAGGATAACCATATTTTCAAAACATCCTTACTGAAGTATCTCAAAATAAGCATGGATCTCTCTGTAGCATCATGTTTACATGACATCAAAATAACAGCAGAACAGGGACTAAAATCAGCAACGTTAGGAAGCCTAGTTTGCATGCTTGTGCTAGCCACCACATTGATCATAAAAATACATGGTAAGCACCTCTGTAAAGAAGACATGGCATAGTTCAAAACACATGTAGACATCAACCTCATAGGATGCCCATATCAATCATGGCAAAAATGACAAATGAGCATGTTCTGTTAACAGACAGCAGACAACATTATGAAGCACTCTTGCAACAATGATTCAGGCATCAAGATGACCTCAAATGAACATGATGCAATGGAATGAAATGAAGTACTCGTTGAGACAAACAATTTGACATATTACACGCACAAAACGAAGCTACGGATGCAGAGATATGATGCGTTGAACATGGCATGATAATACTGCAGGGAACCGGGACTTAGTGAAAATTACCCACACGAAAAGTCAACCGGGACGAGGGCGAACGGGACGGAGGGATCCAGGGTGCAGCGGAGGCGTTTGGTTCATCTCCCGGTGGATCTCATCCACCCGGGGTAGATCCGGCCGGAGTGAAGCTCCGACGAGCTTCTGCGAACTCCGGCGAGGAGGGCGCCGTCGGCGACGAGGGAGGCGAGGCGCGCGGCGGCGGGGTCGATGAGGGGCATGGCCGCGCGACGAGGCCGGCAAGGCGGC
>NC_057801.1:314024171-314051112 GCF_018294505.1 Triticum aestivum
CGGTGCTCGGGAGGAGTTCCGGGCGGCGCGACGCCGGAGGAGCTTCGGCAGGAGGAGGGCGGATCCGGCGGAGACAGGTGTCAACATCTGGTTGGCTGGGCGCTGCGGCGCGGACGTGTCCGGCCGGGGGCGGACGCGTCCAGCGGCAGAGAGGGAAAAGCTAGGGTTTGCACCGTGAATTTCGGAGGGGGAGGACTTATTTATAGTTTCTGGGAGCTAGGAGAGTCCAAATGAGGAGCGGTTTTCGCCCGCATGATCGTGATCGAACGACCGAGAGCATGGAGAGGGTTTGGATGGGTTTTGGGCCACTTTGGAGGGGTGTTGGGCTGCAAGACAAAAGGGGCTTTTACGGTTCCCCGGTTAACCGTTGGAGTATCAAACGACCTCCAAATGGCACGAAACTTGACAGGCGGTCTACCGGTGGTATACCAAGGTCGCTTGGCAAGACTTGGTCCATTCCGAGAATGTTTAACACCCGCTCACAACGAGAGACAAAAAGGGAAACGCCGGAGGGCATAGGAGTGCCGGATTGCAAAACGGACAACGGGGAAAATGCTCGGATGCATGAGACGAACACGTATGCAATGCAATGCACATGATGACATGATAAAATGCAACACTCAAGCAAATGACATGGCAACTACGGCGAATATCTGGCGGACACCTGGCGCATTGAAACCGGGGCGTTACAGCACCCAAGTATATCTTGAATAATCATCAACAATGACAAAGCCATAGAGGCAAGCAGTGGTAGTGACAGTAGAGTAGTGAGTAGGGCCAAATAAGTCCATGGGTAGCAGCTCGAAGGGTTGAGATGTAGTCATGACTGTCTTCAAGGGATGCTTGTCCCTAGTCATCTTTCCAGCTTCGCAGGCACCACACAGATGATCCTTCTTGAACTTGACGCCTTCGATGCCCACGACATGTTTCTTCTTTGCGAGAGTGTGCAAGTTCCTCATGCCAGCATGCCCTAGCCTTTGATGCCAAAGCCAACACTCTGAAGCTTTTGCTAGAAGACATACGTCCATTTGTGGTCCTGCTGAGAAATCTACCATATACAGATCATCTTTCCGATAACCTTCAAAGACTAGAGACTTGTCAGATTCCATTCGTACAAGGCAACGATATTTTCCAAATAGCACAATCATGTTTAAGTCACAAAGCATCGAGACACACATTAAGTTGAAACCAAGGGATTCGACAAGCATCACTTTATCCATGTGCTGATCCCTTGATATTGCAACTCTACCTAGACCCAATACCTTGCTTTTACCAGTGTCAGCAAATGTGATGTGACTCTTGTCTGATGGACGTAGCGTTGAATCCATCAGAAGACTTCAATCGCCAGTCATGTGGTTAGTGCATCCACTGTCCATAATCCATTCTGAAGTACGAGGTGTCATAGCCTACAGTGCAGTTTGGGGGATAGGCATCACCAAGCGAGTTGTGAAGCATAAACATTTGACGAACAAGTGGAACATGGAAATTCAGATCTTGGTTAGGATAGATAGGATGAGTGTCAAGGAATCCCGGAACGAAATACATAGTAAGACCATTTGGGCATTTTATCTTGCGCTCCACAAGATGTTTAAGGTCCCCAACATTAGCATCGGACGCCTTTGATTTCCGGCTGGAGACCTATACCTGCAAAAGAGAGTTAAGTTTTCTTAACCACTGATGTCTACTACGCAACCTTCTTCTTGTAGACACTGTTGGGCCTCCAAGTGCAGAGGTTTGTAGGACAGTAGCAAATTTTCCCTCAAGTGGATGACCTAAGGTTTATCAATCCATGGGAGGCGTAGGATGAAGACGGTCTCTCTCAAACAACCCTGCAACCAAATAACAAAGAGTCTCTTGTGTCCCCAACACACACAATGCAATGGTAAACTGTATAGGTGCACTAGTTCAGCGAAGAGATGGTGATACAAGTGCAATTTGGATGGTAGATATAGGTTTTTGTGATCTGAAAAATATAAAAACAGCAAGGTAACTAATGATAAAAGTGAGCATAAATGGTATTCCAATGATAGGAAACAAGGCCTAGGGTTCATACTTTCACTAGTGCAAGTTCTCTCAACAATAATAACATAACTGGATCATATAATCATCCCTCAACATGCAACAAAGAGTCACTCCAAAGTCACTAATAGCGGAGAATAAACGAAGAGATTATGGTAGGGTATGAAACCACCTCAAAGTTATCCTTTCTGATCGATCTATTCAAGAGTCTGTAGTAAAATAACATGAAGCTATTCTTTCCGTTCGATCTATCATAGAGTTTGTACTAGAATAACACCTTAAGACACAAATCAACCAAAACCCTAATGTCACCTAGATACTCCAATGTCACCTCAAGTATCCGTGGGTATGATTATACGATATGCATCACACAATCTCAGATTCATCTATTCAACCAACACAAAGAACTTCGAAGAGTGCCCTAAAGTTTCTACCGGAGAGTCAAGACAAAAACGTGTGCCAACCCCTATGCATAAGTTCATTGAACCCGCAAGTTGATCACCAAAACATTCATCAAGTAGATCACGTGAATATCCCATAGTCACCACAGATAAGCACGGCAAGACATACGTCAAGTGTTTTCAAATCCTTAAAGACTCAATCCGATAAGACAACTTCAAAGGGAAAACTCAATCCATTACAAGAGAGTAGAGGGGGAGATACATCATAAGATCCAACTATAATAGCAAAGCTCACGATACATCAAGATTGTATCACCTCAAGAACACGAGATCAAACACATAGCTACTGGTACATACCCTCAGCCCCGAGGGTGAACTACTCCCTCCTCGTCATGGAAAGCGCCGAGATGATGAAGATGGCCACCGGTGATGGATTCCCCCTCCGACAGGGTGCCGGAACGGGCTCCCGAGAGGTTTTTGGTGGCTACAGAGGCTTGCGGCGGCGGAACTCCCGATCTATCTTGTTCCCCAAAGGTTTTAGGGTATATGGACTTATATAGGCGAAAGAAGTTGGTCGGGGGAGCCTCGAGGGGCCCAGGAGGGTGGAGGGCGCGCCCAGGGGGGTGGGTGCGCCCCTGCCTCGTGGCCCCCTCGAAGCTTCCTTGACTTCAGCTCCACATCTCCTGGATCACGTTCGTTCCAAAAATCACGCTCCCGAAGGTTTCATTCCGTTTGGACTCCGTTTGATATTCCTTTTCTTCGAAACACTGGAATAGGCATGAAAACAACAATTTGGGCTGGGCCTCCGGTTAATAGGTTAGTCCCAAAAATAATATAAAAGTGTATAATAAAGCCCGTAAACATCCAAAACAGATAATATAATAGCATGAGTGCTTCATAAATTATAGATACGTTGGAGACATATCAGCATCCCCAAGCTTAATTCCTGCTCGTCCTCGAGTAGGTAAATGATAAAAGAAAGAATTTATGAAGTGTGAATGCTAGCAGGTGCACAAGTTTGATCAATGATATTTCAATCACCTTTTCTAGCATGATTATATGTCATAACAGTAGTTCATCTCATGAAACTTCTTAAGATCAAGTAACAAGCTATTCACATGTTAAAGCATAGACCATAAACTTTCTTGAAAACTAGCAAACTTCATTCTCAGTCATCAAACAATTACAATTCATCTTATTTTCAGGAATGGTCTATGTCAGAGCTTTGATTTAGCAAACTCTACATACTCAACTATCATATAGTCTTCCATGATTGCTACCACTCAAAGCATATTCTTAGAACAAATAGTATCCATCGAACACAGAGAAAGATAGGGGCTTAGTGTTTCGCCTCCCAACTCACTTATCATATAGATAATTGTCAACAATAATAATTCATGATCAAATATATTTGCATGGCCATATATGCTTAGATCTTTCCCTAACACACAATGCTTGCCAACTAAAGAGTAGGTTGGAATGAGAAGGAATACTACTGACTCTTGCATAAAAGTAAAAGATAGGCCCTTCGCAAAGGGAAGCAGGGATTTGCAGAGGTGCCAAAGCTCGATTTTGAAATAGAGATAAATAATTTTGAGAGGTATGATCTCATCGTCAACATAACAACCAAGAGTTCCCAATATCTTCCATACTACATACATTATAGGCTGTTCCCAAACAGAATGGTAAAGTTTTTACTCCCCCTCCACCAACAATCATCAATCCATGGCTTGCCCGAAACAACGGGTGCCTCCAACTAACATCAATCCTGGGGGAGTTTTGTTTGCAATTATTTTTGATTTGATTTTGATCTTTTGATCATGGGACTGGGCATCCTAGTTACCAGCCATTTTTCTCGTGAATGATGAGCGGAGTCCACTCATCTTGAGAATAATCCACCTAGCATGGAAGATACTGACAGCCCCTAGTCGCTACATGAGCGATTCGGGCATACAAAACAGATTATTATTTGAAGGTTTAGCATTTGGCACATGCAAATTTACTTGGAACGGCAGGTAAATACCACATATAGGTAGGTATGGTGGACACTCATGGAAGAAACATGGTTCAAGGAATTTGGATGCACAAGCAGTATTCCCGCTTAGTATAGATACTTTGGCCAGCAAAGGATTCTAAAAAGCAAGCACCACATGTTGGAGGATCTATAACAATATAACTTCTATACAAATACACCCAAGCATAACTCATTACGTTGTCTTCCTTGTCCAACTTCAACTAATTTGCTCAGGTTTGAAAATAGTTAATGGGGCTCACAATCATAGAAGATGTCTAAGATAGTATATTTATATGTGAAATTTCTCTTCCTTCAATATTCTTTCATGAATTGTTCAAGTGACCGATACAATGCTTGCTAACCTTCAATAAATTTACCACCTCTACTTCTTAGATGTGAAGTCATTACTACCCGTGGAGGTAAGCATATGAAACATATATAATTTCAGATTTATGACATTCAACTCATTCAACCATTTACTCATAGGATATAAGTGAAGCACACGAGTAAATGACAAACTACTCCAAAAAGATATAAGTGAAGATCAAAGAGTAGTTAAATAATTATGTAACTATGTGAAGAATCTCTCTCATTTAAGAATTCCAGATCTTGGTATTTTATTCAAACAGCAAGCAACACAAAATAAAATGACATGATGCTCCGAACAAAACACATATCATGTGGTGAATAAAAATATAGCTCCAAGTAAAGTTACCGATGAACGAAGACGAAAGAGGGGATGCCATCTGAGGCATCCCCATGGCATCCCCAAGCTTAGGCTCTTGGTTGTCCTTGAATATTACCTTGGGGTGCCTTGAGCATCCCCAAGCTTAGGCTCTTCCTACTCCTTATTCCATAGTCCATCGAATCTTCACCCAAAACTTGAAAACTTCACAACACAAAACTCAACAAAAAACGCTCCGTTAGTATAAGAATATAAAACCACCACTTAGTTACTGTAATGAACTCATTCTAAATTCATATTGGTGTAATATATACTGTATTACAACTTCTCTATGGTTCATACCCTCCGATACTACTCATAGATTCATCAAAATAAGCAAACAACACAATGAAAACAGAATCTGTCAAAAACAGAATAATCTGTAGTAATTTGTATCAAACATATACTTCTGAACTCCACAAATCCTAAAAAATTAGGAAATCCTAATAAATTTGTGTACCAATCCGGAGCAAGAAGAATAAGATCAAAATCACGTTTCTGTGAATTATCAAAACTCATTTACTGCGTGCAAAAGTTTCTGATTTTCAGCAGGATCAACACAACTATCACCGTAAGCTATCCTAAAGGTCTTACTTGGCACTTTATTGAAACAAAAGATATAAAACATGATTACTACAGTAGCATAATCATGTGAACACACAAAAACAGTAAGGGTAAATATTGGGTTGTCTCCCAACAAGCGCTTTTGTTTAATGCCTTTCTAGCTAGGCATGATGATGACAATGATTCTCACATAAAAGATAAGAATTGAAACATAAAGAGAGCGTCATGAAGAATATTACTAGCACATTTAAGTCTAACTCACTTCCTATGCATAGTGATTTTGTGATCAAACAACTTATGGGAACAATAATCAACTAGCATAGGAAGGCAAAACAAGCATAACTTCAAGATTTTAAGCACATAGAGAGGAAACTTGATATTGTTGCAATTCCTACAAGCATATGTTCCTCCCTCACAATAATTTTCAGTAGCATCATGAATGAATTCAACCATATAACCAGCACCTATAGCATTCTTTTCATGATCTACTTGCATAGAAAATTTACTACTCTCCACATAAGCAAAATTCTTCTTATTCAGAATAGTGGGAGTGTCATAAGAGACTCGAATACTAAAAAATGTTTCCCCATTAAAAGAGTAATGTTCAGAAAAAGGGTAATCATAATCATAACAAGTTTTATCATCACTACTTTTCATAGCATAAGTTTCATCACAATAATCATCATAAGTAGCAACTTTGTTCTCATCATAATCGATTGAAACCTCTTCCAAGATAGTGGAATCATCACTAAATAAAGTTGACACTCTTCCAAATCCACTTTCATATTCATCACAATAAGATTCAACATCCTCCAAAATAGTGGGATCACTACTTCCTAAAGTTGACACTCTTCCAAACCCACTTTCATCAATATAATCATCATAGGAAAGAGGCATGCTATCATCATAACAACTTTGCTTATCAAAACTTGGGATGCTAAAAATATCATCTTCATTAAACATAGCATCCCCAAGCTTGGGACAAACATTAATTGCGGCAAATATATTCTCAAATATGTCATCCTCATCAAACATAGCTTCCCCAAGCTTGAGCCTTTTCATATCATAAGCATAATCACTCTCATCATTAATAGTATGGATAGCACCAAGAGTATAGAAACTATCATCATCAGAAAGAGTAGTAGGAGCCAAATCATTTGGGAGGGATACCTTTTTACCTTTGCTTCTCCATTTTTTCTTTTTCTTCTTCTCGTTATGTGTGGGTTCAACCTTCTTCTTTGTGCTCCTTATTGATGGGATTGGTTGAATAGAAAGCTCCTCCTCGTTATCTGATTCATCATAAGAAATAATAGGAGGATAATGGGAAGTCTCTTCTCTTTCATTAGTGTTCTCTTCATATTCTATTCGCTTTATTTACTTTATGTAATTGGCAATATAAGGATTTTCAATGCAATTCACCGCACAATACATATAAATTTCCTCTAGATCTATATCAAGAAATTTCTTAAGGGCAAATTCTGGAAGATTCTTAGTTAAACATTTCAATTCTTCATAACCCAAAAGCAAACTAAGTTCATTATAATGTGCAAGGGAAATCAAATCATCACAATTTTTGGACACAATTCGATCATGAAACAATTTGCATCGGAGATGTAAATGACCACTTTCATTGCAAACTTCACAAGTACGACAAAGGCATGTTAAATTTCCAGCACTCACATTTAGCCTTCCTTGCAATAATTTAGTTTCTAAATGCTTATGCCTCTTGCAATATCTATTTCCCCTATTTGGTGTGTACCTGCAAACCCAATGCACTCCACAAAAATCGACATGCTTATAGGAGACATTTTCATCATAACTAGTGCAATCATCATTAGTACTATGGATATTCAAGGAGTTCATACTAACAGCATTGCAATCATGCTCATCTTATAGACTTCTTCTTCTAGCACTTGAGCACAATTTTCCTTTTCATCATACTTACGAAAGATATTAAAAAGATGAAGCGTATGAGGCAAACTCAATTCCATTTTTGTAGTTTTCTTTTATAAACTAAACTAGTGATAAAACAAGAAACAAAAAGATACGATTGCAAGATCTAAAGATATACCTTCAAGCACTCACCACCCCGGCAACGGCGCCAGAAAAGAGCTTGATGTCTACTACACAACCTTCTTCTTATAGACGTTGTTGGGCCTCCAAGTGTAGAGGTTTGTAGGACAGTAGCAAATTTCCCTCAAGTGGATGACCTAAGGTTTATCAATCTATTGGAGGCGTAGGATAAAGATGGTCTCTCTCAAACAACCCTGCAACCAAATAACAAAGAGTCTCTTGTGTCCCCAACACACCCAATACAGTGGTAAATTGCATAGGTGCACTAGTTCGGTGAAGAGATGGTGATACAAGTGCAATACTGATGGTAGATATATGTTTTTGTAATCTGAAAATATAAAAATAGCAAGGTAACTAATGATAAAAGTGAGCGTAAACGGTATTGCAACGATAGGAAACAAGGCCTAGGGTTCATACTTTCACTAGTGCAAGTTCTCTCAACAATAATAACATAACTGGATCATATAACTATCCCTCAACATGCAACAAAGAGTCACTCCAAAGTCACTAATAGCGGAGAACAAACGAAGAGATTATGGTAGGGTACGAAACCACCTCAAAGTTATCCTTTCTGATCGATCTATTCAAGAGTCTGTAGTAAAATAACATGAAGCTATTCTTTCCGTTCGATCTATCATAGAGTTCGTACTAGAATAACACCTCCGGTGCCATCCTAGATCTCGGGATGAGATCCTCTCGTAGTGGTGGAGTGTTGTAACACCCCGGATACAACTTTCCATATTCGTAACTCCAACTCTTGCCTTTTCCGGAGATGCTATATGATATTTCCTTCGTGGTTGGGTTTTATCTGTTGTTTTGCATTTTTTTATTGTTATGCATCTCGTCTAATGTCATCATTCGCATTGCATCAGCATCGTTTTCATAAAACTTGCATCCGCTCGGGTTCTCCCGGTTCTCTCCGTTGTCCGTTCTGAGCCCGACCACACTCGCACGCGCCCGCGGCACCTCCGAAATATTATTTTATAAGTGGCATAAAAATGTTCTCGGAATGGGTTGCAACTTGTCGTGCGGTCTTATTATAGTGTAGACAGAGCGCCTACCAAGTCTCATCGCATTCGGAGTTCGTTTGACTGCCCAACCGTTAAATATATAACCGTGATATAGTCGGTATATTCGTCGGGTGTTTTCGGTCTCCGAAAACCCATGCCGGGCTGCTATCTCTTCTCTCCCCTTAGCCCAAGCCTCTCTCTCACACAGCCCACCTGCAGCCACCTAGTCCCCCTCTTTGTCCGGAGCGCATGATCACGATCCGAGGGTCCGGAAACCCCTCCTAACCCCCAAACCCTAACAAATCTGCTATTTAAACCCCCTCCCCTTGCCATTTTTGGGCTAAACCTATCCCTAGCTTCCTCCCCTAACCACCCAGCTGCCGGCGCCTCATTTTCCATGCCCGGCCACCTCCTGCCCGCCACTTGGCACTGCCCCCGCCGCCAGCCGCCACCTAGCCGTCGCCCCTGGCCACTCCAGGCGCGCCACCTGGCTTCCCTTCGTCCCCCAGCAGCCTCCCGCCGCCGCAGGCCCATCCCAGGCCCGCCCGGGCCCCGATCTGGGCCCCGGGGGCCGCAGGCAGCCCGAGCGCCCCGCTCGCTCCTCCCGGTGCCCCTGTCCGACCCCGTCGTCGGCGTGTCGCCGCCGGGTCGCCGGAGCCTCGCCGTGATGCCCCCAGGCCAGGCCTCGCCGCCCCTCTCCTTCCCGTCCTTCTTCCTCCTCGCTCGCTCACCTTCTCTCTCTCCCTCGCAGGGTGCTGCCGCTCGTGGAACCGCCGCCGTCCCTGCCGGGCCTCGCTGTCGCCGGATCTGGCCGGGAACGGGGCCCCCCTCGCCAGATCCGTTCATCCCGGCCATCCCCGGCCTCCTCCCATCGCCGGAGCGGCTCCCCGCCGTCGTTGACCGCCGCCGCCGCTGTCCCTGTAACCTGCCCGTGCGCGAGAACGAGGGCAGGACGATGAGCCGGCCTCCCCTCTTCGTGGGCCCCTTCTTGGACCGCATCGGCCGGCCTAGCAGGCCCAACCCAAGCCGGCCTGCTGCCTTGGCCTCTCCTCCGACTGGGCTGAAGCCCATGGGTGAGCCTCCAGCCTATCCCTCGCCCTAGCGCACCACATGTTAGCCTGCGCCCACCAGATTCGGCCCGCATGCGTTTTTTTCCGTTCTGCGATTTTTGCCTATTATCCAGAAAACTGCATTTTTACAGATTGGACCCTAAACTTCATGCATATAATAACTCATGAACCGTGCATCATATTAAAATGTTTTATATATGTAAAATGCTCAGAAAATTATGTAGATTAATAATATGCCACTTTCATCTATGTTAAAAATGTTTAACATGCTATTTGTATTTATTTTGCATTATGCCATGTTAAAATGATTTATTTCATAACTAAATAACCGTAGCTCCGAATTTAATAAACTTTATATGTAAATGGGGTGGAAAAATGCCTAGATTAACATGGTGCACTTTGTTTTACTGTTTAACAACTCTAAAATATGGTTTAGGGCAGAACAGAACCAAATCTATAATTTGCATATGGGGATTTTCCGGAATTATTGTTTGTTGTTCCGGCCTCATTTAAACTTGCCTAGATAGGTAGTTTCATTATGCTTTACCCCTTGCCATGCTAATAACATTTAATATTGTTGGGTACATAACCGAGATCAAACTAAATAATTGCATGTGGTGTTTTGTCAATATGCAACTCGTTGCATATTGAGCTCCATTTAATTTGTAGTATTGTGTGTTGCAGTTTGCCATGCCATGCCTCTTTAAACCGGACATGCATCATACTTGATTGTGCATCATGCCATGACTATGCGTGTGTGTTTACCATGTTGTTTGTTTCTTTCCGGTGTTGCTTCTAGTTTCGGTAATGTTGCGACTGTGAGGATTCATTCGATTACGTCCGTTCGTCTTCTTCATGGACTCGTTCTTCTTCCTTGCGGGATTCAAGCAAGATGACCGCTACCCTGGATCTCACTACTATCATTGCCATGCTAGTTGCTTCGTTCTATCGCTATGCTGCGTTACCTATTACCTATTTATCGAGCCATCCCATATTGCCATGAACCTCTAACCTTTGACACCTTTCCTATGCAAACCATTGTTTGGCTATGTTACTGCTTTTGCTCAGCCCCTCTTATAGCGTTGCTAGTTGCAGGTGAAGTTGAAGATTGCTCCATGGTGGACAGGATTTTGGTTGGGATATCACAATATCTCTTATATTATTAATGCAACTATATACTTGGTAAAGGGTGGAAGACTCGGCCTTTTGCCTAGTGTTTTGTTCCACTCTTGCCGCCCTAGTTTCTGTCATACCGGTGTTATGTTCCCGGATTTTGCGTTCCTTACGCGGTCGGGTGATTTATGGGACCCCCTTGACAATTCGCTTTGAATAAAACTCCTCCAGCAAGGCCCAACCTTGGTTTTACCATTTGCCTCACCACCACCTATCCCTTTCCCTTGGGTCGGCCAACCCGAGGGTCATCTTTATTTTAGCCCCCCCCGGGCCAGTGCTTGTCTAAGTGTTGGTCCGAACCGAGCTGCCTGCAGGGCCACCTCGGGGAAACTTGAGGGCTGGTTTTACTTGTAGCCTGTCTCATCCGGTGTTGCCCTGAAAACGAGATATGTGCAGCTCCTATCGGGATTGTCGGCGCATTGGGCGGTCTTGCTGGTCTTGTTTTACCATTGCCGAAATGTCTTGTAAACCGGGATTTCGAGTCTGATCGGGTCTTCCTGGGAGAAGGTCTATTCCTTCGTTGATAGCGAGAGCTTGTCATGGGCTAAGTTGGGACACCCCTGCAGGGTATAATCTTTCGAAAGCCGTGCCTGCGGTTATAGGCAGATGGGAATTTGTTAATGTCCGGTTGTAGATAACTTGACACCTGATCCGAATTAAAATGCATCAACCGCATGTGTAGCCGTGATGGTCTTTTCTCGGCGGAGTCCGGGAAGTGAACACGGTCTTTGGGTTATGTTTGACGTAAGTAGGAGTTCTGGATCACTTCTTGATCATTGCTAGTTGACGACCGTTCCGCTTGTTCTCTTCTCGCTCTTATTTGCATATGTTAGCCACCATATATGCTTAGTCACTGCTGCAGCCTCACCACTTTACCCCTTCCTTTCCTTTTAAGCTTTGCTAGTCTTGATACCCATGGTAATGGGATTGCTGAGTCCTCGTGGCTCACAGATTACTACAACAACAGTTGAAGGTATAGGTTCATGCGATGATCATGACGCGAGAGCGATGCTTGCTTGCGTTGAGTTCTTCTTCTGCTTCTTCGATCAGGGGATAGGTTCCAGGTCGGCAGCCTGGGCTAGCAGGGTGGATGTCGTTTGAGTTTCTGTTTGTGATTCATCCGTAGACGGATGATGCTCTTATGTATTGTGATGTTGTATTCGTGTGCATTGTATGCCTTATGTATGTATCCCCATCTATTATGTAATGTTGATGTAATGATATCCACCTTGCAAAAGCGTTTCAATATGCGGGTCTACCCTTGGTGGGACCTTCGAGTTCCTTTTGGAGAGGGTCGCATATTGGGCGTAACAAGTTGGTAATCAGAGCCTCGACCGACCTTAGGAGCCCCCTTGATTGTTGGCCGTACTTGAGTCTAGAAGAAAACTATTTTGAGTCTTAGGATTATATATATCGGAGAGTAGGATTCTTTTTACTCCTCAGCCCCCTTAGTCGCTCTAGTGAGGTCTCTTGACATAGATGTTTTGACTTTCCTCTCCTCAAATTTCACTAAAATTTTTAGGATCACGCGGGTATCTTGGAATCGTTCCGATGGTTTTGTGACGAGAACATTGTTCTTGGTGCCTCCTGTCTATTTATGTGGCTTTGACCCGGGGAGTCGAGCTCTGAGGTGTTGTCGTCACAATTTTATCGTTGCAGTTCTGGAATACCTGAGTTTTGCCGACATCTAAAATCTCTTTTATGCAGTTGTTGGTGAGATAACCTCGACGTCACCTAGTACTGGGGAGTTCGGGAGTATTTCCATAACTCGTATAACGGATGCTTTTCGAAGGTTGAGGTACACGATTTCCGAAGGTTTCTTGGTTATGTGTTGATGGATGGATACAGCTGGATGTAGGTATTGTTAGTTTGGGTGAGATATATTGCTTCCCCTGTATCCCCAACACCAGATTGCATAACCAGAAACTTTCGGGAGTTTATAGGTGGGAATTCAAGTAGCTCCTAGGATATCTTTCCGACAGATGCATGATATGGGATTGGGTAAATCTCTATCATATGTATTTGTTTCTGGCTTATTCTGCAAGCCAAATCCTTTGTTTTGTTTTATTTGTGGTATTCGAGTTGCTTCGAGTCAAGTGTGGAATCCATACCTTTCCTAAATGGTGTTCTCATATTTCTATGGGAGTGCTAATCCTTCTTGATCATCGAGGTCGTCATGTTAATTCTTTTCCAACCGGTGTGCTTCTCTTCAAGTGGATCCGATCATTTTCAACATCCGCAAGATCAATTCTAAGTTTTCCCAACGGTGTTTGTTTCATCCATCCCCAAGTTGTCTTTGTTTTCCCGCCCTCCCACCCTTTTTTCTGCAAGGACTCAGATTTCTTAATCAAGTTTCCATTTATTCATGTGAAGTCTCTTCACTCTTTTCAATCAATGTTCTGATCCGGTGATCCCTTGTGAAGATGCTCATGAGCTTCAAGTGCATCGTCTTTCATTGTTGTTTCTTCTCCGGTGGATCCAATTCAAGCTTTCAATGTTGATCATATTCCTTTCCTCGTGTCAAATCCTTTCTCATGCTGGTGCACCTCTCAATCACTCACCTCTTGCTATTCATTTGTTCTGGAGTGCTTAAGATATCTCAGAAGATTTGTGTTTCCATTCTCAATCCGTTCAATATATTTCAAGGTTGTTATGTCATTCAAGCCATTTAATTCTACAGGTGTAACCTCTGTTTCAAGAAATCCTTTAACGGTGTTTTCTTTTGAGTGGGCCCTAACCCACAGGTCTTTTCCCAGGATCTTACCTGACTCTTCTAATTTTCCCGGAGCCATTCCCAAAGTCTTTCGAAGTTTGACGTAAGAATGAATTATCATCAGTCAGATGCCTTCTTCAAGATCATTTTCAAATTCTTTTCATCGTTGATTGAACCTTTCTATTCTTCATCCCGGATTGTCTCAACAATTCATGGTGGTTCTCATCATCATTCTCAACATTTGAAGACCGAAGAAGAGTTTCTGTTAAATCTTGCTCCATTCTCTTCAAGATTCATAGCTCTCTTAAATTCTTTTCATCCATCCGGAGCAATTCAAGAGTCTTTTCAGATTGATTCTCCGTAGACCACCATCTCAGAATTATTCATTCAAGCTTTCAGCTCTCGTTCTCCAAATCTTACCGGTGCATCATTCAAATATCCTCTAATCAGTCATGGCCTCTTCGTTCTCATGTATCTAAATCCCCTCAAGTATCTTCATTCGTTTTCCAATTCTTACGAGTGAATTGTGCCCTTGCTACTTTCATTTTCAATTTGTACGGTGGTTCATTCAAGATTTCACTTTCTTCATTATCGTATCAATTCATCCATTCTTTCGTTGTTTCAATCCCACCGGTGGTTCCATCAATACCTTCTCAAGTTTGCGCTATATCTCTTTTAGTCATTTCTACGAGAATAAGTAGTATGCCAAATTTGTTGCTTGTCATCAATTTAAATTGGCGAAGGATAGGCATGACGTAATTCTTATTATTGTTTCATCCAAGTGATTAATTCCTTCTTCCGGAGATTGTTCATGATGAAGTAATTCACGGTTCTAGTATTCATCTTTTCTTTCCAGAGTTCCAAGTTCTCTCGGTTATATCATCGCCAAGCTCCATCTAAATCATCGCAAGGCTTCACCTTGTGTTTCCAACTTCTCTTTCTTTCTATCATCCTTTTATTACCGGAGTTCTTCATGGAAGATCTAAATGATGGTTCGTCAAGGATTCTTTTCATTCTTCAATTGTTCTTCAAGATTTCTCTCGAAGTTATGATCTGCTAAGCTTTACTCTAAAATAAACATGGTGCTCAACACATGTTTTGTTTTGAGGAGCTCAAGTATTCTTCATCTTGCATTCTGAAGTGCAATTCTTTCTACGATATCTTTTGAGGTGGTGTTATGTCACTCTTGACAATTTCATTCATGTTTCATGATTCATATGTTGTCAAGAATGAGGTAGTTAAACCCATCAACTCCTTCGAGCATGAGTTCTTCTCAGTCCATCAATCTCTTCATTGGAGTTATCTTGGTATAGATTTCACCTAAAGCCTTCCCTAAGGAATGTTGCTATTTGTGGTGCTTATCATTGATCCAAGCTTTCTCCATATCCTTCTCGGTGAAAGCAGTTTTCATGCCTTCGTTGATCTCAAACAAGCATTTGTTTTTCGTTAGTGGCAGAATGTCACCTCATAGTCTTGAGATGTTTTTCATAAGCCCACTACAAGCTTATTCTTTTCGTTGTTGGTTTTCCAACAACTCCGTTATAACCTTCTTGGAAGGGTGCTTTCCAAGCTCATTTGTGGCAGAAATTGTCATTTTCTTCTCCGTCCCTTTATCCCAACAATCTAGCTTCTATTCTTTCATTCCAGAGGCATTGTGATGTTGCTCTTTTCACTCATCATCTTGCTTTGGCAAGATCAGGTTCTTCTCCTTGCTTCTCCATTTAACCGGAGTGCTGTGTCATCTCTTCAAGTTCTTCCATCTTATCAAGTTTTGCCTCTCTTTTCAACCTGAGTGCTGTCTGAAATCCTTCTTACCCATTATGCCATTCTTTCAATAGTTCCGGAGGCAGTGTGTTGTTGATTTCATCAAGTATCCTCTCATCTTGTCAAGTTCATATTCAATTTCTTCCATTTACAGTCGGAGTGCTGTCAAAATTATATCATTCTTATTCATTCTTATCTCGTTTCAACCATAGTGGTTTCAATTCCTTCTTGTCCATTGTGCTCGTCATTCATGTCTTTGCAACCTTCAAGTTCCCGTAATGTTCCTTGTTCCTCTTTCCTAACGGACTGTTTGCAATCTTGGTCATCTCCGTTGTTTTGTTTCTTTCAATTTGTTCAACCTCTCAAGGTTCGTGGTTTCACTCGTTTGTCGAAGAAGTAACTAAGTTTACCTCTTCTCGTCCTCTTCCGTTTTCCCTCCGGTGCCATCCTAGATCTCAGGACGAGATCCTCTCGTAGTGGTGGAGTGTTGTAACGCCCCGGATACAACTTTCCATATTCGTAACTCCAACTCTTGCCTTTTCCGGAGATGCTATATGATATTTCCTTCATGGTTGGGTTTTATCTGTTGTTTTGCATTTTGTTATTGTTATGCATCTCGTCTCATGTCATCATTCGCATTGCATCGGCATCGTTTTCATAAAACTTGCATCCGCTCGGGTTCTCCCGGTTCTCTCCGTTGTCCGTTCTGAGCCCGACCACACTCGCACGCGCCCGCGACACCTCCGAAATATTATTTTATAAGTGGCATAAAAATGTTCTCGGAATGGGTTGCAACTTGTCGTGCGGTCTTATTATAGTGTAGACAGAGCGCCTGCCAAGTTTCATCGCATTCGGAGTTCGTTTGACTGCCCAACCGTTAAATATATAACCGCGATATAGTCGGTATATTCGTCGGGTGTTTTCGGTCTCCAAAAACCCATGCCGGGCTGCTATCTCTTCTCTCCCCTCAGCCCAAGCCTCTCTCTCACACAGCCCACCTGCAGCCACCTAGTCCCCCTCTCTGTCCGGAGCGCACGATCGCGATCCGAGGGTCTGGAAACCCCTCCTAACCCCCAAACCCTAACAAATCTGCTATTTAAACCCCCTCCCCTTGCCATTTTTGGGCTAAACCTATCCCTAGCTTCCTCCCCTAACATCCCAGCCGCCGGCGCCTCATTTTCCGTGCCCGGCCACCTCCTGCCCGCCACTTGGCGCTGCCCCCGCCGCCAGCCGCCACCCAGCCGTTGCCCCTGGCCACTCTAGGCGCGCCACCTGGCTTCCCTTCGTCCCCAAGCAGCCTCCCGCCGCCGCAGGCCCATCCCAGGCCCGCTCGGGCCCCGATCTGGACCCCGGGGGCCGCAGCCAGCCCGAGCGCCCCGCTCGCTCCTCCCAGTGCCCCTGTCCGACCCCGTCGTCGGCGAGACTCCAGTGACACACGCCGCCGGGTCGCCGGAGCCTCGCCGTGATGCCCCCAGGCCAGGCCTCGCCGCCGCTCTCCTTCCCATCCTTCTTCCTCCTCGCTCGCTCACCTTCTCTCTCTCCCTCGCAGGGTGCCGCCGCCCGTGGAACCGCCGCCGTCCCTGTCGGGCCTCGCTGTCGCCGGATCTGGCCGGGAACGGGGCCCCCCTCGCCGGATCCGTTCATCCCGGCCATCCCCGGCCTCCTCCCATCGCCGGAGCGGCTCCCCGCCGTCGTTGACCGCCGCCACCGCTGTCCCTGTAACCTGCCTGTGCGCGAGAACGAGGGCAGGACGATGAGTTGGACTCCCCTCTTCGTGGGCCCCTTCCTGGACCACATCGGCCGGCCTAGCAGGCCCAGCCCAAGCCGGCCTGCTGCCTTGGCCTCTCCTCCGACTGGGCTGAAGCCCATGGGTGAGCCTCCAGCCTATCCCTCGCCCCAGCGCACCACATGTTAGCTTGCGCCCACCAGATTCGGCCCGCATGCGTTTTTTTCCGTTCTGTGATTTTTGCCTATTATCCAGAAAACTGCATTTTTACAGATTGGACCCTAAACTTCATGCATATAATAACTCATGAACCGTGCATCATATTAAAATGTTTTATATATGTAAAATGCTCAGAAAATTGTGTAGATTAATAATATGCCACTTTCATCTATGTTAAAAATGTTTAACATGATGTTTGTATTAATTTTGCATTATGCCATGTTAAAATGATTTATTTCATAACTAAATAACCGTAGCTCCGAATTTAATAAACTTTATATGTAAATGGGGTGAAAAAATGCCTAGATTAACATGGTGCACTTTTTTTTACTGTTTAACAACTCTAAAATATGGTTTAGGGCAGATCAGAACCAAATCCATAATTTGCATATGGGGATTTTCCGGAATTATTGTTTGTTGTTCCGGCCTCATTTAAACTTGCCTAGATAGGTAGTTTCATTATGCTTTACCCCTTGCCATGCTAATAACATTTAATATTGTTGGGTACATAACCAAGATCAAACTAAATAATTGCATGTGGTGTGCTGTCAATATGCAACTCGTTGCATATTGAGCTCCATTTAATTTGTAGTATTGTGTGTTGCAGTTTGCCATGCCATGCCTCTTTAAACCGGACATGCATCATACTTGATTGTGCATCATGCCATGACTATGCGTGTGTGTTTACCATGTTGTTTCTTTCTTTCCGGTGTTGCTTCTAGTTCCGGTAATGTTGCGATTGTGAGGATTCATTCGACTACCTCCGTTCGCCTTCTTCATGGACTCATTCTTCTTCCTTGTGGGATTTCAGGCAAGATGACCGCTACCCTGGATCTCACTACTATCATTGCCATGCTAGTTGCTTCGTTCTATCGCTATGCTGCGTTACCTATTACCTGTTTATCGAGCCATCCCATATTGCCATGAACCTCTAACCTTTGACACCTTTCCTATGCAAACCATTGTTTGGCTATGTTACCGCTTTTGCTCAGCCCCTCTTATAGCGTTGCTAGTTGCAGGTGAAGTTGAAGATTGCTCCATGGTGGACAGGATTTTGGTTGGGATATCACAATATCTCTTATATTATTAATGCATCTATATACTTGGTAAAGGGTGGAAGACTCGACCTTTTGCCTAGTGTTTTGTTCCACTCTTGCCGCCCTAGTTTCCGTCATACCGGTGTTATGTTCCCGGATTTTGCGTTCCTTACGCGGTCGGGTGATTTATGGGACCCCCGTGACAGTTCGCTTTGAATAAAACTCCTCCAGCAAGGCCCAACCTTGGTTTTACCATTTGCCTCACCACCACCTATCCCTTTCCCTTGGGTCGGCCAACCCGAGGGTCATCTTTATTTTAGCCCCCCGGGCCAGTGCTTGTCTAAGTGTTGGTCCGAACCGAGCCGCCTGCGGGGCCACCTCGGGGAAACTTGAGGGCTGGTTTTACTCGTAGCCTGTCTCATCCGGTGTTGCCCTGAGAACGAGATATGTGCAGCTCCTATCGGGATTGTCGGTGCATCGGGCGGTCTTGCTGGTCTTGTTTTACCATTGCCGAAATGTCTTATAAACCGGGATTCCGAGTCTGATCGGGTCTTCCTGGGAGAAGGTCTATTCCTTCGTTGATCGCGAGAGCTTGTCATGGGCTAAGTTGGGACACCCCTGCATGGTATAATCTTTCGAAAGTCGTGCCTGCGGTTATAGGCAGATGGGAATTTGTTAATGTCCGGTTGTAGATAACTTGACACCTGATCCGAATTAAAATGCATCAACCGCGTGTGTAGCCGTGATGGTCTCTTCTTGGCGGAGTCCGGGAAGTGAACACGGTCTTTGGGTTATGTTTGACGTAAGTAGGAGTTCAGGATCACTTCTTGATCATTGCTAGTTGACGACCGTTCCGCTTGTTCTCTTCTCGCTCTTATTTGCGTATGTTAGCCACCATATATGCTTAGTCACTGCTGCAGCCTCACCACTTTACCCCTTCCTTTCCTTTTAAGCTTTGCTAGTCTTGATACCCATGGTAATGGGATTGCTGAGTCCTCGTGGCTCACAGATTACTACAACAACAGTTGCAGGTACAGGTTCATGCGATGATCATGACGCGAGAGTGATGCTTGCTTGCGTTGAGTTCTTCTTCTGCTTCTTCGATCAGGGGATAGGTTCCAGGTCGGCAGCCTGGGCTAGCAGGGTGGATGTCGTTTGAGTTTCTGTTTGTGATTCATCCGTAGACGGATGATGCTCTTATGTATTGTGATGTTGTATTCGTGTGGCATTGTATGCCTTATGTATGTATCCCCATCTATTATGTAATGTTGATGTAATGATATCCACCTTGCAAAAGCGTTTCAATATGTGGGTCTATCCTTGGTGGGACCTTCGAGTTCCTTTTGGATAGGGTCGCATATTGGGCGTGACAACAAATCAACCAAAACCCTAATGTCACCTAGATACTCCAATGTCACCTCAAGTATCCGTGGGTATGATTATATGATATGCATCACACAATCTCAGATTCATCTATTCAACCAACACAAAGAACTTCAAAGAGTGCCCCAAAGTTTCTACCGGAGAGTCAAGACGAAAACGTGTGCCAACCGCTATGCACAAGTTCATTGAACCCGCAAGTTGATCACCAAAACATTCATCAAGTAGATCACGTGAATATCCCATTGTCACCACAGATAAGCACGACAAGACATACATCAAGTGTTCTCAAATACTTAAAGACTCAATCCGATGAGACAACTTCAAAGGGAAAACACAATCCATTACAAGAGAGTAGAGGGGGAGAAACATCATAATATCCAACTATAATAGCAAAGCTTGCGATACATCAAGATCGTATCACCTTAAGAACATGAGAGAGAGAGAGATCAAACACATAGCTACTGGTACATACCCTCAGCCCCGAGGGTGAACTACTCCCTCCTCGTCATGGAGAGCGCCGGGATGACGAAGATGGCCACCGGTGATGGATTCCCCCTCCGATAGGGTGCCGTAATGGGCTCCCGAGAGGTTTTTGGTGGCTACAAAGGCTTGTGGCGGCGGAACTCCCGATCTATCTTATTACCCAAAGGTTTTAGGGTATATGGACTAATATAGGCGAAAGAAGCCGGTCGGGGAGCAGCCTCAAGGGGCCCATGAGGGTGGAGGGGGCACCTAGGGGGGGGGGTGGGCGCGCCCCCCTGCCTCGTGGCCTCCTCGAAGCTTCCCTGACTTCAGCTCCACGTCTCGTGGATCATGTTCGTTCCAAAAATCACGCTCCTGAAGATTTCATTCCGTTTGGACTCCATTTGATATTCCTTTTCTTCGAAACACTGAAATAGGCAAGAAAACAACAATTTGGGCTGGGCCTCTGGTTAATAGGTTAGTCCCAAAAATAATATAAAGTGTATAATAAAGCCCATAAATATCCAAAATAGATAATATAATAGCATGAATGCTTCATAAATTATAGATACGTTGGAGACGTATCAACCACCCACATTTTCAGGGGTGGCTTAGAAGCAATGATTCTAAGTGTAGCATCTGAGAACTTCGGCTTTGGAGCCCTAGTAAATAGCCTTGCACGCGGTGAATAATACTCATAGGAATAAGCAGAAAAGTTCTTTGTTCTATGAACATAGCGGTTTGAGGAAACACACTCATATTCATGGGTCTGAGTATGATTTCCCTGCAAAACATTGACGTCAGGGTGACTCAGATGAGTCCTCGGTCTGTATGAAGCTTTTGGACCATATGAAGCCTTTCGTATGGGGTTTGTCTTCTTTCCAGGTGGTGTCATGAAGACATTCACTGGAAGATTCTCAAGACAACTTTTTGGTACCCATATCTTCTTCATAGGTGGCCCATTCCTGCAGTTAGTACCAATATACCTGGCAAACACTTCTCCATTCTGATTCTTAAACAGTTTATTGTTTGCATCAAAGGATTCATCAATGATAATAGGGTTAGCACAAGTGAAACCAGATAAGGTTGATGGATCTACTGAGGGTTCCTTTGCAGCAACCCATGTGGTTTTGGGGTACTGCTTAGGCTTCCAGTAAGACCCATCAACATTCATTTTCCTCTCGAACCCAACACCCTCTTTCCTAGGGTTTCGGTTCAGAATCTGCTTTTTGAGGACATCACATAGTGTCTGATGCCGTTTGAGACTTTTGTACATCCCTGTCTCAAGCAGTGTCTTCAACCTAGCATTCTCATCAGCAATAGTAGTGGTAGCCTCAGCAGAGGGGTTAGTTACCACATTGGCAGTTGAAGATATTGCAATAATAGTAGCAGTAGAACATTCAGCAACAGAGGCAACATTATCACGCTCAATGCATTTTAGACATGGTGGTTCAAATCCTTCCTGAGTGGGACTAATCTGTTGAGCGTGAAGTGACTCGTTCTCTTTTTGAAGATCTTCATGAATTGCTCTCAATTTCTCAAGATCTTGCTTCCTTTGAAGATAATCGTAGGAAAGCTTTTCATGAGTTGTTGTGAGCGTTTCATGACGAGTTTCAAGTTCTTCGTACTTAACATGAAGATTTTTGATGTCTTCAATTAAGGACTGAGATCGGGTCATTTCCACGTCCAACAGGTCATCGCTTTTGTCTAACAATTTTTGAATATGTTCCATAGCTTTCTGTTGTTCAGTTGCAATTTTAGCAAGTGTTTTGTAACTAGGTTTGGATTCACCATCAGAGTCATCTTCACTTGATGTTTGAAAGTAGGCATCGCGTGATTTTACCTTGGCACCACGTGCCATGAAGCAGTAGGTGGGAGCCGAGTCGTCCTTGTCAGTATCATCAGCGTTGGTGACGGAGCCATTGTCTTCAGTGTTGAAGATGGACTTGGCAACGTAGGCTGTAGCTAGAGCCAGACTCGCAACACCAGAGTCAGACACCTCCTCAGACTCCATCTCCGCCTCCTCATAAGAAGACTCCTCCTTTGAATCCATCTCCTTGCCAACAAAAGCACGAGCCTTGCCAGATGAGCTCTTCTTGTGTGATGAAGACTTGGAAGAAGACTTGGAAGAAGACTTTGAGGATTTCTTCTTCTTCTTGTCATCAGAATCATATTCCTTGCTCTTCTTCTTCTTCTTCTTATTCTTCTTCTTCTCATTGTCCCACTGTGGACACTCAGAGATGTAGTGACCAGGTTTTTCTTGCACTTGTGGCAGGTTCTCTTCTTGTGGTCATGGGTGGAAGCTTCATCATTTCTTGAGCTGGATCGTGAAGACTTTCTGAAGCCTTTCTTCTTGGTGAATTTCTAGAACTTCTTCACAAGCATAGCAAGCTCCTTTCCAATGTCTTCAGGATCACCAGAACTGCAGTCAGATTCTTCTTTAGATGAGGAAAGAGCCTTTGCCTTCAAAGCGCGAGTTCGGCCATAGTTGGGGCCATAGATATCTCGTTTCTCAGATAACTAAAACTCATGTGTATTGAGCCTCTCAAGTATGTCAGACGAATCGAGAGTCTTGAAGTCAAGGCGTTCTTGAATCATCAGGGCTAAGGTGTCAAATGAGCTGTCAAGTGATCTCAGTAGTGTCTTGACTATTTCATGCTTCGTGATCTCAGTGGCGCCGAGTGCTTGGAGCTCATTTGTGATATTAGTGAGGCGAACAAATGTGAGCTGGACATTCTCATTGTCGTGTCTCTTGAAGCGGTTGAAGAGGTTGTGGAGAACACTGATCCTTTGATCTCGCTGAGTTGAGACGCCTTCATTGACCTTAGAATGCCAGTCCCAGATTAGCTTCGATGTTTCCAGAGCACTCACACGGCCATATTGTCCTTTGGTCAGATGACCACAGATGATGTTCTTGGCGGTAGAGTCCAGTTGAACGAACTTCTTGACATCAGCAGGGGTGACACCTTCACCGGTCTTGGGAACACCGTTCTTGATGACATACCACAGATCGACATCAATGGCTTCAAGATGCATGCACATCTTATTCTTCCAGGAGGGGTATTCAGTGTCATCGAAGATGGGGCACGCAGCGAAGACTTTGATTATCCCTGCAGTCGACATAGCTAAAACTGCAGGTGGTTAAACCGAATCACATAGAACAAGGGAGTACCTTGCTCTGATACCAATTGAAAGAGCTGGTTGTCGACTAGGGAGAGGGGTGAATAGGCAATTTTTATGAAAGTCTTCAAAACATGGGAGTTTCGAAGACAAACAATAGAAATGACACATTCGTATGCAGTGGAAGGTAGACTACACTAGGCAAGCCATAGTCAAGTATTCAATGAAGTGAAAGCACGAAGGCTATCAGCAGCTAGGTAGTAAGGATCAGGATGGAAGATAGTATGAAGCCAATCAGAACAAGTAGTCACGCAGTGAAGTCAAACAGATAATGCAAGCAGGCAATGACTTCACGAAGACAAACTGTAAGTAAAGAGAAGTGAGAGATGGAAGCAGTAGCTTGGGGTGGACAGAGATTTGTTCGACCAGTTCCAGTTGCTGTGACAACTGTACGTCTGGTTCGGGAGGCTGAGATTCAACTCAGAAGACTGCGTCTTCACCTTATTCCCCTTGAGCTAAGGACACTTAGTCCCCGACCAATCACTCTGGTAAGTCTTCAAGGTAGACTTCCAAACCTTCACAGACTTTGTTCATCGGCAATCCACAATGACTCTTGAATGCTCAGAACGCGATGCCTAACCGGCTGGAGGATTCACAGTCCTCAAGTGTAACAAGTCTTCAGATCACGCGGACAGTGTTTGGGCTCTGAGTGGTTTGGGCTTTGTCCTTGCAAGGATTCTCTCTCAAATGCTTCGGAGGTGGGTTGCTCTCAAACGACAAAAGCCGTGCACTAACTCTGAGCAGCCACCGATTTATGGTGTAGCGGGTGGGCTATTTATAGCCACCGGGCAACCCGGCCTGATTTATCTGAAATGACCCTGGGTCACTAAGGAACTAACACGTGTCCCAATGGTCAGATTTCAAACACACGCGACAGCTTGACTTGGGCTACAAGTAAAGCTGACTCATCCGACTCTGGATAAGATTTGCTCTCATTGTCTTCGCTCGAAGACATAGGATTTGGTTGAGCATCACTTTAGTCACTCTAACTTTCTTCACTTGGACCCCACTTAACAGTGTGGTGGTTCCTATGACTTAACAAAGAAGAAAAGGAAACAACGAAACAGCTAAGTCTTCGCGATCCATAATCTTCACGCGATGTCTTCTCATGTCATAGTCTTCAATGTGAATAGCTTCACAGACCACGATTGTCTTCAATGTCTTCACACATTTTTAGGGGTCATCTCCGGTAGGTAAACCGAATCGATGAGGGACTACTATTTGTGTTATCCTGCAATTCTCACAAACACATTAGTCCCTCAACCAGGTTTGTCGTCAATACTCAAAACCAACTAGGGGTGGCACTAGATGCACTTACAATCGCCGAGCCCACCACGACGTCATGATCATAGGCTTTGCAGGCGAAGACCACCTTCCATCAGGATCAGATGTACTTCTTGTCCCCTTTCAAATTTGGCCATTGTGGAATCCCTTCCCACCTAAGTTTTGGGGGAAGAGGACCAATGCCACTATAAATATAGCCTAGCCACCACCGTAGAATGCATCGGGTGATCAGCTCATCGAACCACCAAGAGCTCATCACAAGAACAAGACTCCTGAGGCTGTTCTTCTACTTGTACTAGTTCATCCTCAGCCCCCGTGAGGCTAATCCACCACAAAGCAGGAGTGGGGTTTTACACTACAAGGTGGCCCGAACCTGGGTAAATGGCCGTGTCATTCTCCTTCCTGTTCATTGAGCTAGATCGAGAGAGTAGCAGATCGGTCGGCTAGAGAGGTTGAGTTCTTCGCACACGCCCCTGAGTTCGAACCTTTCTTGGGTATGCTGTGCCCGGAATCCGATAATAGGCACTAGCTTCTGTGGTGTAGAGAAAGCTGAAGCACTACAAGGACACAATGGGCATTATCTAATGAGTTCTGGAAATAGGTCATACCATGAAGGCAACGATGGGGCAAAGCTTCTCTAGGAAAGGACTTGTGATCCCCTTCCAATACCGAGCGGTGGCACCGGGTAAGACGTTGATGCATCACAAGACGGGTCTCGGCTGTAGTCTCCCTCCCTGCCATGGAATCCAAGCATTTGTTGTGTACATCCATGAGCTCCATGTCTCCATCCCTCCACCGAGCAGCAGAACGCATGCAAGAGGATCAAGCCCAACCTAACGGACACTACTCCTTCCTGCCACACCCCTGTGTCCCGTTTCCCTGGTGGGATCTCACTTTTCGCTCTCTTTTCCTAAATTATTCTATAAGCTGGTATAACTTACATGCCCATAAGGCCATAACATAGGTTTCTTTGATCATTCTTGATAACAAGATAAATTTAGAATATAGTCATGAGAACTTTGGTTATATGTTGTCATTTGGTTTAGAACTATGTAGCTACATGTATATATTTAATTCAGCACAATATATGTTAGATCAGACAACTAAATCCATGAGCTACAAACATTTGATTTTGCTCCCTGGTTCATTCACTAGGTTTAGTACCAAGAATAGTATTTTCTTTCTTTGACTACTGTATAGAGAAGAGTGACTAAGCGACCCGCTTGTCACCCGGAGTCCCTCTAGGGAGGTCATTCCCTCTATTTCCTTGTGTTTTTTGTGTTGTCGCATAGATCCAAGCAATTTTTGTACATAGATTAAGCAAACGGAACACAAAAATACACTAGCATTATATAATGTTCTCATTCAGTAGCCTACCCATGATTCAGGTTCTCATTGCCTCTATTTTCTTGTGTTTTTTCTGTTGCCATGCAGATCACAGGTTGCATGTATGAATATCTAAGCGGGATACTTAATCTATTTACTATATCAAGACATGTTTATATATGTCAAAACGTCTCACATATGTTTGAGAGAGAAAAGATAGTGTATGTCGATCTGGACCATAAATACACATGTTGCTTACACGTTTATCCTTCAGAGTATTCCAAACCCCAGTTTTATGCCAATTTTTTTCTTGAAAGTATTGTTTTGTTGATTCAAATTATTTAATGAACTTTGATTTTTTTGATCTTATGTAATTAATTGTCAATGACAAGGTGTCTTTGTATATTTGAAGTAATTCTTAGAAGGTCGCATCGAACTTATTATTATTGTTTTGTCCTAAACCTTGAAATTTCTGGTGCATTATGCTACATATTATATGAAATGTAATTGGTATTCATGCTTTGGACCTTCATGTTTTGATTACCAGGCCGGATATGATTGTATTAAGTCGAGATACTTCAATGGCTTTGTTACCAGGTTAAGTATGATGCACCCGGCCGGGTGCGGCAAGCCGCACTTCCTAACTAGTAATATGAGGCTGGGAGAACTAACGATGGATATTCAAGAAGGAGCGCACAACCATGGAGAAGACAGACTTGGAGCAGGTTTCTGTAGTGCAGTTGATCGCTCGCCTCTCGATGTCCTCAGACTATTGCAATCCTTCGAGTTTAGACCATCT
>NC_057801.1:314051373-314054567 GCF_018294505.1 Triticum aestivum
AAGATCTCGTTTATCGCCAATTTGGGCCCAAAAAATAGCAAGCAAACCTGAGATGAACCCAAGCCCCCGTGGGTCGTCTGGGGGCGCCGGCCGAAGCGAAAAGGCACGTGGGTCCGCTCCGTCGGCGAGAGAAGGCCCTTTTCCTGCCGACCCCCTGCTTTTCCCCCTCCGTTTCCCTCCATTCCCCCTTTCTCCCGCTATTCTCCTCCCTGTCCCCTCTCCATCTAGCCACCATGCCGCCGAAGAAGTACATGGCCGCTCGTGCCGCTACCGATGCTACCACCACCTAGCCGAAGCAGATGAAGCAAAGGGCAGTGTCGTCCAAGCCCTCGGGCATGTCTAACACCGACTGGAAGGTGGAAGTTCAGCACCGGGAGGCTGTCACGGCCGACCGGCGTAACAGGGCCATCGCCAAGAAGGCTCGAGATAGGGCGGCGCTGGCGGCGGCGACCGTGGCAGAGCAGGTAGATCATGCGGTAGAACAAGCAGAGGCATCTCGCGCGGGGATGATGAATCCACCCGTCGGCCACGACCCGTATGCTCCCTGGAGCTAGCAGAGCGTCGGGTCGCTGGCCGGCTTCTCGTCGTCGCCGACACATAGGGGTGCACGCCCTCACCTGGCTATGTTGACGGCGACACGCACGGCGGGTTCAACCCCAACATCACCTTTCCATATGGCCACCTGTCCCAACGCACGCCCTCACCCGCATTCGTCGGCGTCCAGTACCCCCGTACACCTACTCACCGCCGGCCTACGCATCCTACCTGACGCCACCTCTGCGCTGTGTCGTGTTCCTCTTCTCACAAGCCTCTTCGTCGCATCTCGGCGACCCCAACGCAACGCAGGCCGACATGGACGACATCATCACGACCGGCTCGGCCGCCGCCGCCTCCTCCCCCTGGTTCACTGCCCAAGAAGATACAATGGACCTCAACAGCAACATGAATGACGAGCTCGACTACGGCGAGGAGGAGCCAGAGGAGGAGGAGGACGACGAGGAGGAGGAGGAGCCGATTCCTGCTCCGGCGAGGAAAGGGAAAAAGAAGAAGCGAGCGGCTAGGACCGGCGAACCGCGCGTCAAGTGGGCGTCCAAAGAAGAAGAGTGCCTCGCCGAAGTATGGAAGATCGTCTGCCTCGACCCGATCACCGACATGAACCAGAACATCGACACATATTGGGAAGGCATCAAGTCGGAGTTCGATGAGCGCAAGCTGGTCGACCCCTACTTCGTTAGTGTCCACATGCAGCGCGGCTCGAAGGCCATGGCGAATCATTGGGTGCTCATCCAAACGGCGTGCAACAAATGGCATGGGATCATCGAGGAGATCGCGGCTCGCCGGGAGAGCAGCACCAACGTCGAGGGTCGGGTATGACGCCGATCTATCACTCATTCTTTTCACCGTATGCGCCGCCGACACTTGTTCCTCGGTGCAGATAGTGCGGATGTTCGCCATGTATCGCAACGACAGCAGCACCGACCAAGTTCAAGTACCTCCACGTGTTCTCCTGGATCGAGAAGTGTGAGAAGTGGGAGGAAGTCCGACGCACCCTCGCCAAGGCCAAGGAGACGTACAAGCCGGACGCGCCGACGTCGGGTGCGACCGATGGGCGCCCGAACGACAACAAGCGAGCCAAGTCGGCGAAGGACGCCGCATCGGCTACCACGCGTCTGCAAGAGTCCATCGAGCATTGCATCGCCGACGCCAAGACCCGCGCCGCCCAGAGGGAAGAGAAAACCGAGGCGTGATGGTCGGCGTTGATGACGAACAACACTGTCAAGCTCGACCTGCTCCGGACCAAAGTCGCCGCAAAGAGGAGGAACACCGCCTTGGCTTTCCTGATGGGGGGGGGGATATGTCGGCGATGGACGAGCAGGTCAAGACGTGGTACGTGGAAGAACGTGGCCTCATCTTGAACCAGATGTCGACGACGGCGGCGCCAACTCCCACGCCGACCACAACACTGCCACCAAGCCCGAGAGACGCCTCCATGACGCCCAACATAGAAGCCGCGCCGACGCCGACCAGCCCGCCCACGCCGAGTCCCGCCAGTCCGACGCCAGAGGCCGACGCTGCCGTTTGATGCATTGCCTACGCGTCCTTTCTTTTGAACGCCAAACTTTTTATTGATCGCCGAACTGTGGCAGGTGATGGCAAGAGGTGATCGCCGATCGCCGGGACTTTGTGGCACTGATCGCCGGACTTGTGGCATTTTTTGGATAGCGGGAATGGACAAGTTTGAATTTACAAGCCTTGGGGGCGGTACCTGGGGGCGTGGCTGGGACCTAGATCGCCACCAGGATCTAAAAAGCGTCGGGCGAGGGTCCGAAATAGCGCCGGCCTCTGCGCTGGGTGGCCGAACAAGTGGAGTTGCTCTTATTGTGCAATGACGGTGGAGAAATAGTGGATGTGCCATTGAAGGATTGGAACAGGTAGCCGTGAGAAAGATCATGAGTCATGCGATGGCATGTGGGCTAGCATTAAGTAATCGGTGAGCTAGCTACAGGCATGACATGTGGGGCTAGCTCACAACACAATGTGGGAGGGTAGATGTTCTCATGCAACACAGTGCACACCCTTGTGACTGAGTGGACTTGCCCGTTGGGACAAACAGTTTGCTGTGGTGGGACACCAATACAGTGAAAAGACTCATCGGTTATAGCGGAGGCGAATGGTGGTTTGTTTGCACGACAGGAATTACATATGGCATTGAAGTATTTTCCCTATCTTGTGCATAGTGCTGACGTGGCCACACGAGAATGGATGCTGACGTTGATAGTTTGCATGTTTAGATAAACACTTCCGCTTCGGTAGACCCCCTTCAACACAAGGACGGCTAAGATTGTCCCATACCCCTTCATAACGGAGGGCACGATGGGCAAAAATAAAAAAAGAAGCCGCCCGCCTACCGTCCCGCTCGTTATGTATACGTATACGTGTACGTTTTTTTTTTGGCCGGGTCGTCCCGCCAGCGCGCCCACCCCCGCACGCCCACGTCCGGTAATTACGCGCGGACAGGCGCATGCATGCATGCATGGCGCGGTTACGGGTCCCGCTACCGATTGCAGCGCTGCGGCCTGCTCCCGCTTCCGCCTCGGCATGCGGCGCCCGCTTCCGCCTCGCGTCACCCCCCCTCCCGCTTCCGCCTCGGCCTGCGGCGCCCGCTTCCGCCTCGCGTCGCGGCCGCCCCCGCT
>NC_057801.1:314055473-314057528 GCF_018294505.1 Triticum aestivum
CGCGACTTCGACACCGTCGTGAGCTTCTACAAGTCTCGAGGCATCCGCGCGGACGCTCCAAACGCGCCCCTCGCGCCCCCCGCCGCCCCGGTTGTGCAGGCCCGTGCCGGTCGGCGCGCTCGCGCAGGCGCGCCGGCCGCTCCCGCCGCTCCAGCGGCCGCCCCTGAGTTTCACATCCCACCGGAACTAGCGGCGATGCAAGAGGAGGGCGACCCGTTGGAGTCGCCGGGTTTGATCCGCGCGATCCGGAACTCCACGTCGGAGACCGGTTGGATGCCGCCGGAGGATGTTGTTGACCCGAGGGACCCGGCAGACGAGCCGGGATACTGGCAGGCGATCAGGGAGTCGACCGATACACTAGCGCAACAGTCGTCTACCTTGGAAGAATTTTTCGGAGACTTGGGAAGCTCCGATGACTCAGACGGCGGCGAAGACGGCGGTGAAGACGGCGGGCAGACGGTAGTGGTTGATCTTGTGAGTAGCGAGGAGGAGTAGTTAGATTTGTTTTAGTGTTAATCTTTCCACTGCCGTAATCTTTCATGTAAAATTTCGTTTGAATGTAAAATATCCTAAATATGAACGAAATTATGTTGCTTCAACGAGTAATGGAATGGTTGTAGAATGTATCACTTATTGATATGGTTTTTGTTATTAATGGAATATTTCCATTGATATTGTAAAAAGGAGAAGTAAACACGTAAAAAAATATGAACGAAATTATGTTGCTTTAACGAGTAATGGAATGGTTGTATAATGTATCACTTATTGATATAGTTTTTGTTATTAATGGGATATTTCCATTGATGTTGTAAAAAGGTGAAGTAAACACATAAAATACCGGCAAAAAATTTAAGCAACATAAAAGAAAGAACCCAACCACCGATGTTGAGCCCATAGAGGAGAAGTTACCCCAAATCAAGCCCGTAGGCGACTCGCGCGGCTGATTGAGCCCACTAACGGGCCCAGAAACGGGGTCCAACGGAGCACTGAGGAGTTAGATTACAGGAGTTCGAGGTGTGGGGCGGAAGCAGCTATTTAAGTCGCTCCAAGCGCCCCCCGCTTCCGAGGTGGGACTAAATATGGCATTGCAACTCGCCCCTCAGTGCACGCGGCCGACGCAAGGCTCAGGAGGCCGTTTTCTGTGCTGTCACCGGCCGGCCCAGTTCGGCCCATGGTGGCAAGGCGCCACTCGCCCACTCCCACTGCCCACGCCACCCTCCCCTCGCCCGCGCGGGGAAATTTTTTTGTGTGGGCGTGTTGGAGGCGTGCATTGGGCGGGGAGATCGAGGAGGATGCGGCGGGGCGGGTCAAAGTCGCTGTGTGCGGGGAGCGAGGCTGATCCGGTCGTGGTGGTGGGATCCTAGGGAGGCGCTGGTTGGCCAGTTGGGGTCCGGGGTAGGTGGGATTCGGTGGGTCCGTGGCGGCGGGATTCGAGGGAGGCGCTGGCCGTTGGCTGGGATGCGAGGTAATCTGCGGCGTGTATATGAAAAACATGCATGAGACAGTAACACGGGAAAAACATGGTATGCGACAATAACACGAACGGGTGCGTTTTTTCACCACGTCGGTCAACCCAGGTAGTATAACACATGCAATGGCATCATCATCATGAAACGACAGCAAACAAAATAAACATAATTTTGAAACTGCACACAATTGCACCAAAGTTCGTTGCTCGTTGCACTAGGGGTACGTGGGTACAGTCGAGGGTGATGCCAACGAGCGGAAAAAGTTTCGTGACATTTGGCAGAGTCAAAAAAAAGTAGTCGGGAACCCCCCTCCGGTAGACCATAAAAGAGCCTGGCTGCACTGTGGGCACGTGATCGCATGCATGCAATTGCACCAAAGTGGTCGGACATGCGGGCACGGCCTACGTAGGGCCCCACGCAAGGTTGGAACGAAACCGGACACAAAACGAACGTTGCGTCACATCCGGCCAGTGTTTTACGGCATTTTCACGGGGAAAATCCTAGGAAACGCGTCGAGCGTCGGAAAAATATGCAAACTGGCATGGGTGCTGTCGATGGTGATGCCATCATGCGGAAAAAGTTTCGT
>NC_057801.1:314057878-314058737 GCF_018294505.1 Triticum aestivum
GCGGAGTCAAAAAAAAAGTAGTCGGGAACCCCCCTCCGGTAGACCGTAAAATAGCCTGGTTGCACTGGGTGTACGTGATCGCATGCATGCAATTGCACCAAATTGGTCGGACGTGCGGGCACAGCCTACGTAGGGCCCCACGCAAGGTTGGAACGAAAACGGACACAAAACAAACGTTGCGTCACGTCCGGCCATTGTTTTACGGCATTTTCACGGGGAAAATCCTAGAAAACGCGTCGAGCGTCGGAAAAATATGCAAACTGGCGTGGGTGCTGTCGAGGGTGATGCCATCATGCGGAAAAAGTTTCGTGCCGTTTGGCGGAGTCAAAAAAAAAGTAGTCGGGAACCCCCCTCCGGTAGACCGTAAAATAGCCTGGTTGCACTGGGTGTACGTGACTATGGCAAATGATTTTTGTTTTCATGTAAGTTTGCATGACGAAAATATTTTATTACACGAATTTACAAAATTATAGGACAAATGCATGGGGCGCGCGGCCCCACCCTAACCCACCCGCATAGTTAATAGCCGGATCTAACCTCCTACTGCCCCCACCTATTGCTGACGTGGCGGGGAGGGAGTGGCCCTCGAAGGTGTCCCGGCTATAGCCGACTCCAGCCGATCCGAGGAGGTCAAAGCCCTAGTGGACCTCGCCTCGATCGGGGGTCAAAGCCACGCCGCGTCCACGATCGCGAGTCCACGCCGCCTCCACGATCGCCACTAGTCGCCGCCTAACCCTAGCTGCCTGCGCCCGCCGCCCCCGACGCCATCTGCGGCTGACGCCGCCACCGACGCCCCCGACGCCGACGGCCCCGACGCCATCTGCCGCCGACGCGCCTTCACGCCGACGCCCCCTACGCC
>NC_057801.1:314059229-314059894 GCF_018294505.1 Triticum aestivum
CGCCTCGCCTGCCCCCGACCCGCGCCCGACCCTCGCCTCCCATAAATCCACCCCCGACCCGCGCGCTAGCCTCTCATAAACCGCCCCCGACTCCGCCTCTCCTCTTAGAGACCGTCCGCGACCCCGCGTTCTCCGATCGATCTCCGGGGCGGCGGCTCTCTCCGGCGCGATGCCTCATGGACGCGGATGCTTCGGCCGGCGTTGGTTCGGCAGGGGAGGCGGCAGTGGAGGCGGCAGTGGAGGCGCAGGGAGCAATCGCCGGGCAGTTGCCGGCGGCGGAGGCGGCGGCAGCGGTGGTGGACGAGGTGGTGGACGCGGCGCCGCGCCGGGCGGTCTGTGGCCCTCTAGCCTCAGCGGGCCGCAGACCGTGGATATCTACCGGCACGGCATCCCCGTGCCACCGTCATGTCGCCTAGCACACGGCTGGCACGTGACGAGCGACGGCTATGCCACGCCTGGGCCGGCACAACCCGGTCCGTGGAACCCCGAAGGTCGCCTCAACTTTTGGGTAGGCCGCGACTTCGACACCGTCGTGAGCTTCTACAAGTCTCGAGGCATCCGCGCGGACGCTCCAAACGCGCCCCTCGCGCCCCCCGCCGCCCCGGTTGTGCAGGCCCGTGCCGGTCGGCGCGCTCGCGCAGGCGCGCCGGCCGCTCCCGCCGCTC
>NC_057801.1:314067009-314067740 GCF_018294505.1 Triticum aestivum
TAGACCGTAAAATAGCCTGGTTGCACTGGGTGTACGTGATCGCATGCATGCAATTGCACCAAATTTGTCGGACGTGCGGGCACAGCCTACGTAGGGCCCCACGCAAGGTTGGAACGAAAACGGACACAAAACAAACGTTGCGTCACGTCCGGCCATTATTTTACGGCATTTTCACGGGGAAAATTCTAGAAAACGCGTCGAGCGTCGGAAAAATATGCAAACTGGCGTGGGTGCTGTCGAGGGTGATTCCATCATGCGGAAAAAGTTTCGTGCCATTTGGCGGAGTCAAAAATAAAAAGTAGTCGGGAACCACCCTCCGGTAGACCGTAAAAGAGTCTAGTTGCACTGGGGGTACGTGACTATGGCAAATGATTTTTGTTTTCATGTAAGTTTGCATGACGAAAATATTTTATTACACGAATTTACAAAATTATAGGAAAAATGCATGGGGCGCGCGGCCCCACCCGCATAGTTAATAGCCGGATCTAACCTCCTACTGCCCCCACCTATTGCTGACGTGGCGGGGAGGGAGTGGCCCTCGAAGGTGTCCCGGCTATAGCCGACTCCAGCCGATCCGAGGAGGTCAAAGCCCTAGTGGACCTCGCCTCGATCGGGGGTGAAAGCCACGCCGCGTCCACGATCGCGAGTCCACGCCGCCTAACCCTAGCTGCCTGCGCCCGCCGCCCCCGACGCCATCTGCGGCTGACGCCGCCACCGACGCCCCCGACGCC
>NC_057801.1:314068098-314068429 GCF_018294505.1 Triticum aestivum
GCGGAGTCAAAAAAAAAGTAGTCGGGAACCCCCCTCCGGTAGACCGTAAAATAGCCTGGTTGCACTGGGTGTACGTGATCGCATGCATGCAATTGCACCAAATTGGTCGGACGTGCGGGCACAGCCTACGTAGGGCCCCACGCAAGGTTGGAACGAAAACGGACACAAAACAAACGTTGCGTCACGTCCGGCCATTGTTTTACGGCATTTTCACGGGGAAAATCCTAGAAAACGCGTCGAGCGTCGGAAAAATATGCAAACTGGCGTGGGTGCTGTCGAGGGTGATGCCATCATGCGGAAAAAGTTTCGTGCCGTTTGGCGGAGTCAAAAA
>NC_057801.1:314070923-314075101 GCF_018294505.1 Triticum aestivum
GCCGCCGACGCGACCTCACGCCGACGCCCCCGACGCCACCTTCCCGCCGACGCCCGACGCCCCCTACGACCTCGACGCCACCTTCAAGGTAACTCCCGAAACCTGCCCCCCGTCGCCGCCGTAGACGCGTTCTGACGCCGACGCCAACTTCCTAGAGTAATTAGAAAATATTTTTAGAGTAGGCCTAATATTTTTAGAGTACTTAGAAAATAATTTGTTATGAAACAGGGCATTAAAATATAAGCATAACCTTGATCGTTCAATATTTTGTCCCAAGGTCAGTACACTATGTACTTAGAGAATAATGTGAGAATGTCTAATTTGATTATGTCTAATGTGAATGAGGTTATATATCTAATTTGGCTATAGTTTTGGTAATAATTATGCATGCATGATAGCTTATATATGTATGAATTTTGTTTGTAGTTAGCAACGCCAGCGTGCCATCGTCCCCAAGGGCCGGCACCGATCTCATGGCACGAGGTACTATCCATTCGTCATGTTTATCATGTACGCATACATAGTAGCTAACATTATTTTTGCTCCTATTCCTAGCGATGGAGGAGTACGGAGAGATTTTTTGTTCGGTTGAGAAGTGGTGTCTCTTGGTCAGCAAACTAAACTCTAGACAGAAAACGCGGTTTGCGAGCACTAGTCTTGAAAAAATGTTGATGATTCCTAGTGTGCTGATGCGAAAATGTTTGCTCAAGTTTATTATTAAATCGTATGCAATGGACAGAAAAAGGTTCATCATGCCATCAAAAAACGGTGCGATTTCATTGCGCACCGAAGATGTGTATGACATTTTTGGGCTACAGAACAAGGGCAAAGATGCCATTAAAGCCCTAGGTAAAGGGGGGTTAAAGGCGAAGGTGAAGGTGCCTAGTCGTTTTGTAGATTCGAAAATGGGGCAAATGATGATAGACGATCTGATTGACAACATCGTTGCCAGTGGCACGTACGATGATGATTTCCTCCGTAGAATTGTTCTGGTTCTTCTGGGCACGGTTCTTGCACCGCAGTCCACCAGAGAAGTTCCTAATGCTTACTACAAGTTAGTGCACGATGTGGAGGCCATCAAATCATATAATTGGAACGCATTTACTTTACGCGTTTGCGTGGAAGGCATCACAAAGACCTTGTCAGATCTTGAAAAATTTACTTGGCCGATCGGAAACCTTGCCCTCATACAGGTAAACCTTATGTTATATTTGTTTACTTGAAACTAAAGTTTGTGAAAAGAATTTGCTGATATACTTCATGTTTGTGCAGTACATGTTTTGGGAGAAAGTGCAGCCACTGGATGAAGAGGCATTTGATCCACTAGCTCATGAGTATCCGTTGATGGTCAATTGGTCAGAAGATGAGGCTATGAAGCGTGACGCGTACGACACAGCATACGGCCGTGGTAATGGGACGGTAAGTTTTAATGGTTCCAACTGCATGCAATTATGTTGCTATTTATGTGTTGAGAAATTTATATTGATTTAATATGTAACAGATTGATGACGTGATAAGTGAGAAGTACAGACAGACATTAATTGCTCAGCAAGGAAGAAAGGCAGAGGAAGAATTAGAGCAAGAAGATGGAACAGATCGTGCCCAAAGAATGAAAGATAATAGAGACGAGGCTTCTTCCAGCAGGGATACTACATTAGATCAAGTGATGAAATGCATCAAAGATATGCAAAAAGAAATTAGACTGCTCCCTGGAAAATGTGCTGAGGTAAATACTGATGTGTATTTCAGTTTGCATGGGATTATTGATAATTTATGCATGTAATAAATAATTTCAATGTGTCATTGCAGATTGTAGTGCAGAAGCTAGAGAAGGAAGGTCTTGCCTTCAGGGGGTTTCGTGATGACATTGAGTTTGTGGAGCATAGTGAAGCGTGGATGGGGAAGTATGGTCCATCAAAATATAAATCAAAATATTGGACAGATGTAAAATCAACTCCCGCAAAAGAAGACATGGACAACAGGGTGGATGCATCCTTCACCACCGGGAACGGGAAGAAATTGGCGCGTGATAAAGGTGTGCATCACAACACACCTGGTACAGGAGATGAAGGCGACCCCTTCGTTATTTATGACAACGGTAATTCACCCGACCCATCTCTTGAGACGGTAGCCACGAATGAATTTCCACCTTTTACTTCAACCCCCAAGAATATGAATGAAGTGTCAGACGGGTCTAGCGCCGATAAATCTGAGGAGTTTAGTATGGATAATCTGAACACCCGTATTAAAAATGCGAAAGAAAGTGGCACTCAGGAGAGTGATGGGAAGGAGACTGATGGGAAGGAGAATGATGGGAAGGAGAATGATGGGAAGGAGAATGATGGGAAACGCAAGAGGAAACAGTCAAAATATTGCCTTTAACCTTACCAGCAGAACGGTGGACGTAAACGTGCAAAGAAAAGTAAGTGCTAAGTAGATTATTGTAGCAACATACTTCTGTCCTTGCATGCACACTTTATTAACTCATTGTTTCTTACTATTTTAGGTCTGTTTGGTATAAGAGCTGCTATGATTAATACTGATTACATTAATGAGGATCACATAGAGGCCGCAAAGATTTATATCCGGACACTGGCAGACTCGGAGAAGCTTCGCAGGAAAACTATCGTGCACATGACGGGAATTGGTGGGGAAACATGTACACCTCATATGCTTGAAGCCATCATTTCGAAAAAATGGTTGCATGGCGGTGTAAGTATTAGCAATAAGTTATTAAGTTGGACATGTCATTTGCATATAAATTATCTAATAGGCGTATTCCTGTTATGTTATTTTGTAGGTCATCAATTGTTATTGCAACCATATGCAGACCCATAATCCTCGTGCTGACCGTCACATATTATCATCTTGGGTGTCCCACTGGCTTATTCTTCGTGCTGATGGAAAGGTTGTCAACTCTAAGAGGCATTTTATGGATCATTTCACAAACCAAACTAAAATGGTGTCTAGAGTTACTGAAGAGTATTTCATCAAAGATAAGGTACTTCAGTTTAGTATGATCATTCGTAGTATATCTGTGTGTACACCAACATGAATAAACTTTGTTGTAGGCATACTTTCCTTTTCATGTGGAAGAAAATCATTGGATAACAGTTCTTATGCACAACAAGAAAAAAGAGTTTCAAGTATTAAACTCTACTGGTAAATGCAGCAAAAGAGTTCTTGCAAAGATTGCTAAGCTGGTAAGCTTACAATGTTACATAAAACAATATATATTTCTTCAAAAAGTACTTCATATGGATTTGTCAATTTTATTTCAGAGGGCAGAGATAGCTATTGATACAAAGGAGGTGAATGCTCTTATTGAAACGGATCATCATGATGTATCTTCCTGGCCAATAAGGGAGTACAATATGCCGTCACAAAAAGACGGGTATGTTGCAAATGTTGAATTAGTATGTACTTGTATGATCCATCAATAACTGACTTGTGGTTTCTTGCAGAGTCTCTTGTGGTCTTTTCGTGCTGAAATGCGTTCAACACTGGGACGGAGATGGTTGGGCATTTGAGTTCGATCAAGATGAGGTTAATGCTTCAAGGGGACGCATTCTAGCTGAAATACTTTTTTCAGAGTGCAACACGAAGGAAGTAGTGAAAGAGAAGATCCTCAAGATCATGGAGACCAAATGAGTAGGAGGATGGGGTGTTGGCTATTATCTCCACTAAATAAATGTGCCGTTGTCGGTATCTTGATACAATTTACATATTAAGACATCTATATATTTGCAGTGGTTGGTATTTGCTACAATATTACTCTTATCTGCGGCATGGTTTAGCATGTTCCGCAACTAAATAAATGTGATGTGGTCTGCTACAATATCACTCTTACTTGCAGCATCGTGGGTGATGATTTTTGAACATGTTATGTACGCACTTTGTATTATGCACTGTTTGCCATTTGTCGCAACTAAATAAATGTGATGTGGTCAGTGCGGGCTGTTGTTTGCAGCCGCTATTTTCTGCCAAAATAAAGTGAAGTTTTTTTAAAAAAAATGCCCGACCACCGCTGTTGGGCCCATAGTAGCTTACGGAAGCTACCCAAATCAAGCCCAGAGGCGACTCGGGCGGCCGATCGAGCGCACTAGCGGGCCCAGCAGCGGGGTCCAACGGGGCACGGGGATAATACGAGAGGAGTTCGAAAGGGGGGGCGGAGGCAG